>NW_004444017.1:5206334-5219741 GCF_000243295.1 Trichechus manatus latirostris
TCTCGCGCGCCCGGTGTCTCCCTCTCTGCCTCTGCAGAAACAGCTCCCTGCCAGAAGGGCGCTCGGCGCGGCGCGGCTCGGCGAGGAGCGGCGGTGGCGGCGGCATCCGCACCCGCGGCGGCGGCGTCGTCGTCTCTTCCTGCCCTCCTCGCCGCCAAGAGTTGGTGGATCTTTCTGACAGAAAAAAGCCGAAAAGGGACCACGGCAAGGCTTCGCAAAGAAGGGGCAGAGACGTTTTAGCCCCCTACTGGCCTGGGAGAGCCCCCTTCCTCCCCCGTCTTGGGGTCCATTGCTCTCCCTTTACCCTCCTTTCCTCCTCTTCTCGCTCTGCCTCTCTCGATTTATTTTTTTCAAATGGTGTAGCCGCCAGAGGTGCGGTGCTAAATTCTTGGAAGGGGCCCGGATGTACTGAGGATGCATTACAATTTCACTAAAGGAGGCAGTAGTGGAAAGGAGCAGTTTTTGGTGTTTGATGCAATAATGGGAATCAGGTAATCATCAGAAGGGAAGAGGAAATACTGCAGATCCACGGCTTCCTTGAATTTTGCACGAAAGCCACCGACCTCGGAGGAGGGATTAATCCAGACCCGCTTGAGGGTGTTTTTAAATTTCTTCCTCTTTTTGGCCTCTTCTCCTTTTTAACAATTTTTGGTCAATGGTCAATGAAAACACGAGGATGTACATTCCAGAAGAAAACCACCAAGGTAAGGCTGGACGCCGCCGCCTTCTCCCGGGGCTCCAGCCCGGTCTCCCTGCCTTCTCCACCCTCTCTCGTCCTCTTCCCGGCGCTCAGCCCCCGCCCGGCTCAGCCTCGGGTCCTACTGCCGCGCTCTCCGTGGCCCCAGGGCCGGTCCCTGCGGAGTTTCGCGGGGTCGCGTGCGCAAGGGGCGCCGGGCGGCGTGGGCGCCTCTGCCGGTCCGAGCGGCCGAGAGCCCGGCGGGACTCATGGCAGGCACAGTCTAGCGAGACGGATCGGAAAATTCCCGCCCCTCCCCCTCCCTGTCCCCGGCTTCTCCAGAGCATGTGTTTCCTATGAAATTCCAGGCGAGGGGGGAAAAGTTCCCCAAGTGTCTGCTAGTGCCTCGCTTTCTCGCGTTTGCCTGGAAAGCCGAACTGCCCGGTGAGCCAGGCGTGGGGGAGGGGGCGCCGGCACCGCCGAGCCCGCGGTCCCCAAGCCCCGGGGGCGGGCAGCGGTGGGCCGGGGTCCCTCGCCTCGCTTGGGGCGCGGCTGGCAGCGCGCGCACGCACCTCGCACTAGGCCGGCCCCGCACCCCCCTTCCGCCCCCGGGCTGCCGGAGTCCACTCTCTTCCTGGCGCCCCTTCTCTGGGCAGCGCACTCCAGGTGGCGGGTGGGGGCGGGGGATGCAGATGTGAGTGAGTGTCTCTCTGTCCCTCCCTCTTTCCCTCTCTCTCCCTCTCTCGGCTCACCTACGCCCACCCACCTCTCTACTGCCATTGACCCCGAGTGGGCCCACGCCCCATGTGTTCTTATTCACACCCACATGTGGGCTAGCACCTGAGGATGAAAGCGGTTAGAATTCGGGCGGTGTGTGGGCTTTGCTTTTTTGTATTTTAGGGAAATAATAAAAGGGTGTGACGAGCTCACGCGGCTCCATACTATTGCCCAGTGTTTTCTGAGCATCTCCATCCTTGGCAGCAAGTGTCACCAGCTCCCCCTATGATGGTGAAAGGCATTCAGTTAACTCCCCACTTCCTGGAAACTTTCTCCCTCACCTCTCCAACATATTAACAAGTTGTTATTTTTTCACAATGCTCTACAATTAAGGTTATGATGGGGTGTGGACTGGGTGGTCTTCCTGAAGTATCTTGCAAGCTCCAGCTTCATCTCCTTCTCTCCGTGGCTCTCTCTGTCTCTTTGGGTGTAGTCTCCCTTCTTTTCTCTCACAGTTTCCCAAGCCTCCCTGTTTTTTCTCAGACTTTTCCCCTGAATACCTGTCATTGTTGGTCACTGTTACTTCCTGGGGAACGTCCAGCGTGATCCTGTGAAGACCAGCATGGTAGCAGGAATTGTTTCCATGTCTCTTTTTTTCAGCCTTTCCCCTCCTTTTGCCCCCATCTTCAGCATTTGAGAACAGAGCCCTTTAGAGCAAGAAGCTGCCAGCTAGCTTTCTTGCCTGGTCTTCATCCATCCTGAAACTGATTCCAGGGCCATTCTCTCTGCTTTCCAGTTTGGGGTTGCAGTTTAGGGTGGGAATTTTGGCCTCTTTTGGTAGAAAGAATTTTTTCAAGTGCCATGGGTTCTAAGGTGAGCCAGGGCTTTGGGGTCACAAGGGCAGCTTCTATGCCTGTCCTCATCCCTCACCTGTTCCCCTATTCCTTTCCTAGCTGATGGAATAGTGAGTGAGTGGATGGATTAGGAAGGTGGGAATGAAAATGGGTATGGATTGCTCCTCTCCAGGTTATCAGTGACTGCATGCTTTACCCACTCCTCAGTCCAAGCAACCTTGTATTGTCCTTATTGTTACTATCAATGGCAATATACTGTGCAAAAATAATTATTAGTTACTAATGATAATCTTAAATAGTTTACAAGGTCTCTTAGTGCAGGATGATCCCTTTCTTAGCCCATTTCCTTATTCTGGTAGATTCTTTTCTTTTGCCCCTCAACCTCCCCCTGCCCCATGCGGTTAGCAGACATTAAAAGTAGGAGCGCCATCCCCGGGAGAGGTTTATGAGGAAGATGGAGGGAAAGGGAGCAAGTAAGCGGGTGGACGAGAGCTCTGCCTTTCCAGCAACATGCCAACAAACGCTATGGCAACCTGAATTCCAGTTCTCTCTCCTGAAGCTGCAGTGATTATATAATTCACAGGAGCAGTTCTGCCTCCATTCCTGGATGCGGTTCTCAGGTGAAAGAGCATCAGGATCCCTGTCCCCCTCTCCGTTTTCCATACCCTCTTCCTTGGTCTGTTGGCATTGCCCAGGCTTTTTTCGGGGCGTGGTGGGGGGGAGGAGAGTTGCAGGAGGCCGGGAGGGTAGACCTTGAGGAGCATGAGTATTTACAAGGAAGAGGTTGCTGTGCCTTAATAACTAAAACCAACAGAAAACCAAACCCGCTGCCGTCCAGTCGTCCGACTCAGAGCGACCCTATAGGACAGGGTAGAACTGCCCGATAGGGTTTCCAAGGCTATAAATCTTTACAGAAGCAGAGTACCACATCTTTCTCCCTCAGAGCTGCTGGTGGGTTCGAACCGCCGACCTTTTGGTTAGCAGCTGAGCGCTTTAACCACTGTGCCACCAGGGCTCCTGTTAATAACTGAAGGGGTGATGAAACGTAATTGGGGGTTAGAGTTTCAAGAGACAGAGAAGAGGAGCCTAATGATTACCTCAGATCAGTAATGGTGACAAACCAAAGAGGGGAGACCCAACAAAGTTGCCAGTGGCTAGGGCTTTGCATTCTTTTCTTTCTGACAGACTTGAAGACGCTGAATGCATTGTCCCTTTCTCCTGCAGCTTTCCAGTGTGTGTGCATGTGTGTGTGTATTGAAGGCTTGGATATGGAGACCAGTGGTCAGTGCATTCGAGCAGCCAGTCTCAGAGGTGCACCATAGCACTGGCTTCTGACCCTGGGCTTCGGGCTGGGGGTGGCATACGTGGGCCTTGCCTCACCTCTAGTGCCCTATCTGCTCTGGTCTCATGCCAGCCTCCCACTTCTCTGGGCTGATTTTCCATTGCAGGCTCCAGCTAGAAAATGAGTTTCTTAATAGTCAACCATTTAACAAAACATCAGAACGTCCCTTATCTGCTGGAGACAAGGGAGAGGGGAGAAACACGTGTTCCAGGAGTAGAAGACAAACTGTGCTTTTCTTTTAACTACTTAACAATACAGCAGAATAGTAATCATCATAATAAAGTAATAATAATGATCACTGTTAATTCTGTTTACAAACGGTCAGAGAACATTGCTTGCACCTCAGCTTGTGCGGGTTGAAGAAAGCGTAGCATTAGCTTCTCTTTCTCTGGATACTGCATGGAGGAAACTGGAAAAAATGGGCTACTAAGGTTCATAATATTGTTCATAGTATTGCTCAAGTACTTTCCAATGTATCAGAATACTACATAATAGAATATATTAAAACATATCAATGATTCATTTTTTTTATAGAGCACATGCTAGAAGTATTTAAATGTGTGCCTGTACACACAAGCACTGAATAAGGAAATGTTATTTGAAATAGATTACCCAAGAGCCTAGTGTACTTTGGGGACTGGGGTGTTGCATAGAGGAATATTGGTAATGCAGTCCCCTAAGACTGTTTGGGCATTTCTACCTCAATATTAAGTGCAGAATTGTTCTCTACAGGTAGATGCTACAGGTATAATGTTTTGCAAATGAAATGTTAAGTCATTAATCTCCTGGAGCCATCTCTCACAGGCCTTGGTGATGACTTTGGACTTACTAGTTCATTTTTCTCTGTGACTTAAAACTGCCTGAGGTGGGATCTTCTGTGAATAAGATTTTAGGAGGTCCAGGGAGCATACTGATTGGCGATCTTCAGGCCCTGCTTATTTTGTATCCTTACTTCCTCGTACAGGTGCTGGCTCATTCCAGGGGCTTAATAAGTTACTGAATGAATGAATGCATGCGTGAATGAATGAATGCAGACCTGGCGAGACCCAGAGTGGATGTGGCTTCTGCCTCTTCCAGTAGATGGTGCTACAGGGCTTAGGAGTCAGGAAAGGGGCTCCCTGGGTTGGTTTGGTGAGGAAAGATGTTTGGAGGATTTGAAGAGAATTTCCTATCTGCTGTGCCTCTCTCATGTCCACACCTGCCCTGGTGCAGATAGCCCGAAAGACCAGTGCATGTCCCTGTGCCATCACAAACACCAGAGGCGCTTGCAGTATTACTGAGGGATGCAAGTCCCTTGGGGACTTCACCACCCTCTGGTAATGAAAACCCATTTTGGAATTTTCCCCCTCTGTTGCACACTCTGGAGTACCTGGGTGGTGCAGACGGTTAACACACTCGGCTACTAACTGACAAGTTAATGGTTCAAGTCCACCCAGAGGCACCTCAGAAGAAAGGCCTGGTGATCTACTTCTGAAAAAAATCAGCATTGAAAACCCTATAGAGCACAGTTATACTCTGACACACTTGGGGTCACCAGGAGTTGGAGTCGACTCAAAGGCAGCTGGGGTTTGGGTATTGCACACTCTTACCTCAGACGTTTGTCTCCCTCTAGCACAGACAGCATCCCACCAGAGCCTTGAGGGAGCCTTTTGGGCAATTAGCTAAACTTGTTAAGGCCATATATTAATTTTCTTCCTGATTTGCCATGGTTGGTTTAGTAACCAGAGAGAGGGTCCAGTGGTTCCCAAATCCAGTGGAGCATGAGGTGACCGGAAATTTGGGATTTGGAAACTAACCTATGGGGTTACAAAGCTTGTCAGCTCCAAGGCAAGAAGACATTTTCCTAACTTTATTAGGGAAAAAACACCAAAACAACTGGGTACACTTCACAGCTGATTTCTGTTTATGAGTCTGGCTTAGTCTTCTGCTGGGTAATGGCAGAAAAGCTCCCGAGACCTAGGTTAGAAAAGTAACTGAGATTTGTTCTAATTTTCAGTGATGTTTTCCAACTCCTGGTGTTTTCTTTTATATCCTTTTCTTGCTGGGCTTTCTTAGTTGTTGTGGCAAGTTCTGTGAGGTCTGAGAAACCCTTGCCACCATGTTAAGAAGGGGTGAGCGGCAGGCAGCACTTTCTTCCTTTTACAGTCATTCTTTCTGCCTGATATTACTGTTGTTATGCAGTAGTTACCAGTCAGACAACACCGTCATCCCAGCAGTTCTTTGCTGGGACTCTGAAGTCAGTGCTCAGCATTCAAACTCATGAGACAATTTTCTTTTGCAACACGAACCAAGGCTTTGAACTGGTTCATTACAGTTAGAACCCGTGCTGAGAGTTTGCGTTTCTAACAAGTTCCCAGGCAATGCTAATACTGCTGGTTAGGGACCACTTCTGAGAACCACTAGTAGAGCAGTGGTTCTCAAAATTTATTATACATAAGAATCACCTGGGGATCTTGTTAAACTATAGATTCTGATTCAGTATATTTGGGGTGGAAATGCAAATTCTCAGCATGGGGTTCGAACCGTAATGAACCTGTTTGAAGCCCTGACATGAACCGAAGAAAGCTGATAGACTGAGAAACACTTGGAGCTTAGCAAGACTAATTGCCAAAATAATCACACTGATTTAGTGTGTTTCTAGATGCTATCCTCACTGTTGCCTAAGTTAACGTTGGGCACTGTTAAGGAGAGCAGAAGACTGATAAAAAAAAAAAATCGTGGGGAATTGTTCTGCAAAATATCAGATGCTAAATACTTAGCGACATACGTGCTAAACCTTCTGATAATGAAACAACACTCCGAGCCATGGCTGTCATTATTAAAATAATTTAGTAAACACCTGTTTACATGTACCTCTAGGTTAGATACCAAATAAGACAAGTAAAACTGCCAGGATCCCTCTGGGAAAATGGAATGCTTTTCAGTGCCGTTTCAAAGCCAGTGCATAGACTTTGACTGAACCCGTTGCAGAAGAAGCGAAATGGAGGACTGAAACAATTAACGTGATCATTTGAACCTGAAAACTGGGTACTACAGAAGAGGTCTTTTAGGCGTGTTAATTTGCAGATGTGCTGCATATTTGCTCAAGACCAAGCCTGACTGACCCAGTGTAGACGTAAGCTGGAGCATTTCAGCAGATCTCCATTGCTTCTTTTCTTCTGTAGTTTAGGAGCACTTGGAAGTGGTTGCTTATGGAAAGAAGGGGGCTAGAGCAATTCTCAGCTGCCCCATCTTCCCTGCAGAGGGTGGGTGGGGTTCCCGAGAGCCTTGGGACCCTCCTGAGTCTCGCTTGGATTCTGATGCCTCAGTTCTAGCTGTGTGTACTGTGTGGGTGGGATCCCAGATGGGAGATTGGGAGCCCAGAATGATCTCATGGAGAAGCAGAGTTGTGAAATGATTGGGAGCTTCAGAGAGCCAGGGTTACAGACACAAGGGGAGCAGGGAGAGGCCCCACTGAATGAGGGTGTGCAGGAGGTGGGCTTTAAGGAACAAGGTTATAGGTCATAGGGGGTACTCTGTTGCTACTTGTGGAACTGAATTAAATTTAAATAGGGATTTAAGGGAGTATGAGGAGATCAGTTTGGGCCTGGAGCTCAGGAGTAAAACAAAGGTTGCAAACAGTCCTTTTCTTCCCTAAAGACCAAGGGAACTAAAGGAATAATCTGGTTTTCAGCAGAGGATAAGCAAAGGGAGGGTTAACTGGCCAGAAACCAAAACCCTTCAGTACCTCCGCCTCCAAAAACACAAAAAGTACTCTCTATAACCAGTCGAGGAGCCTGGGTGGTGCAGTGGTTAAGCGCTCGGCAGTACAAATCCACTAGCCTCTCCACAGGAGAAAGATGAGGCAATCTGCTTCGGTAAAGATTTACAGCCTTGGAAACCCTGTGGGGCAGTTCTGCTTTGTCCTACAGGGTTGCTGTGAGTCGGCATCGACTCCGTGGCAATGGGTGGGAATAACGCAGTCACTTTAAAATGATCCTGTTGTGCTGTACCGTGTGTGCGCGCGCGTGTGTGCGTGTGTGTGTGTGTGTGTGTGTGTGTGTGTGGAGAGAGAGAGAGAGGTTCTAGACACATGCACTTTGAAGGAATTGTCAAACAGACATAGAATAAATGTAGCGTCTTACCTGGAATTGACTTTCTAGGATCAGAACATTTTATGGGTAAAAGGAACCTTTGGGACAAACTATGTTTCTAGCTAAGGAAACAGGTTCCTAAGGAGTCACTCTGGCAAGGATGTGACTAGAACAAGATCTTCAGTCTGGGCTGTTTATCCTCCTGACTTCTCTTGACCACACTTAGTGTACTTAGTTAAATCCCCTAAGAGAGTGGAATTGCTTAGTGTTTCTTGTTACATTTTACTTAATAACCTTTTAACCTCTCCCTTTTCTCCCTCTTCCATCTTTGTACTCCCTTAAAATCATTTCTGAGGTGTTAGATTTAGAACCTGTGTGTGTGTGTGCATGTGTGTGTGGTGTGGTATCTATCCTTGGACAGTTTTAAAAGTAATTTTTTAGACTACAGAGTAAAAATTCATGCATGTGCACAAGAAACTCCTACAAAATTTAGACCACTATTTTGTCTGTAAACGGCTATGTCTGCAGTCTCTAATCCTTTTTCATTTGCTTGCTTCCTTTCTGCGCCAGCCAGGTTTGTTTCAGCCCCTTTTGGGGAGTAGGGTGGAAAAAAGAGGCCAGGCTGTGGTGTAGAACTTCCTTTGGCAAGCCGTTGGGAATTCGTAGACTAGCCAGCTTTGCTGTAGGCCAGGGCACAGAGACACAGATTAGGGCCAGGGTAGAAACTATGGGAACGTTTTGGTTGCAGCTGGCCAGGGAAGGACAGGCTGCGACAGACTCTACTGGAGTTGCAAGAACAAAGCAGCGCTGGTCTCATAGGAACCCCTGTGAATTCCCAGGAGACATTTAAATAAGGAGTGGCAATTTAGATTGAGCACATGGATGAGAATTCATCTAAGACCTGGCTCTGACATTTCCACCATCCTTGAAGCCCTGAGCATTCATTGGCTGACTTGTTTCCTACTCAAGTGTCTCTGAGAAACTGGAAAGTGTTTGAGGCTGACCTGGTTTAGCTTTAAGACAGGGGCATGAGCCAGACTCATGCTTAGAGATGTGGCATTTGAGATCCCTGGAGGAAGCCACCGTTTCAGAACAGTGTTGCCATAATTTCATGAAATATTCAAGCTGCCAATTTACTAACGGGTTTCTTTTAATACGCTCTGCTATATTTGGTGTTGCCCACTTGAACCTAGCTAAAAGGAAAATAAAATAATCTTGTCTCCTGTTAGAGAACCAAGCCAAAATCCAGACAGGAGATGAATGTTCTTCACTGTATTGCCTGTGGGCAGAAATGTTGACTTGATTACTCAATTAAGCTCTATTTACTTTATATCCATTGTGTCGTGTTCAGTCATTTGTGTGTGTGTGTATATATATATATATATATATATACATTTTTTTCCTTCCAAATTAATCCAGCTACATGTTGGGCTAAAACCCAACATTCAAAGATATTAGTTAGCAAGAGTTAAAAATAATAATAATAATAATAAGAGTAAATACCGCTACAGCTAGAGAACTGATTTTGGGTCGATTCTTCACCTTGATCTCTTTCTTTGGGAGTTTGAAAGGAATCAAATCTCATTTTTATCTTCATCTGTAGAACAGAGATAATCCTTAGCCCATCAGCTTTACAGGGTCCCCATGAGGCTCCAATGGGCGAATGAATGTAAATCATTGTACAAATGTCAGTTTTTCTTACTCTCTTCATAGAGTAGAGCACTAGAATTTGAAAGAGCAACCCCATGATGCAATTTTCAAAGCATTTCAAACAACTTTGTAGGTGGTGTTGGATGGCTGACATTATTCAAAAATTCAGGGATGGAAATGTCAAGCAAAGAGAAACCAAGTCTGCATGGTCTGCCTGATACAAGAATAATCATGGAAGGAGTGAAAAATTAGTCAAGATAGACCTGATATTTTGGTATATAGGAGAATCTAGTGGTTTTCTTGACAACTGTAAACCAACCTGTGGCCAGTAGAATCCCAGGACTGTGGAACCATCTGGACTGCTGTTTGCCAACCAGAGGGTCAGAACCCGGAGATGCAGGGTTTCCTTATGCCCAGCAGCTGTCCACCGCTATGTTGCCACCACCCCACAGTCACAGCACATGGCTTCCACCTTCAACCTTAAGTCCAAAGCCAAACTGGCCAGAAATCCTTTAATGGGCTGAATATCCAGAAATAGAGCCATTGAGAGTGAGAAGGATACCACCTGGGCAAACAAACGTCTCCTCGCTTTCCAACATGAATTCCCCAAACCTAAACACAATTCTCCAATACAGCAGGACAGACTGCCTGGAAAATGTAGCTGTGGTTCAAAAATAAACATTGACTTCGGAAAATAAACTAATTTTTGTTTATAGCAAAAGTGCCAAAGGTTTGTAGATAAAGAGAGGGAGCAGTTCCGTATAACTCCTTGAGGCATTTATCAAAATAGGAAAAGGCTTTAATTGCACATTGTAAGTGACAGGATTAGCTTTTAGTTTCCCAGGGCAAAATAATCTCATCATCAGAAAGTGTGCTGGGAAACTTTTGCATTTAAGTTTGAACCCTTCAGCTTCTGGTCTGATGATCTGTGGAGGCATGCACATTTCAATTTTTAGTTTTTAAAATAAACCATATTGAAATATAACATCTACCTTTTTATATTTTTAGGATAGGGCAGGAGTAATAACTAACTACCATTTATTGAATGCCTGCTGTGTCTCAGGCAATGTTTTTTGAAAAAATTTTTTTATTATGGTAAATATATATGTAACAAAACATTTGCCATTTCCAAATTCTTCATATATACGATTCAGTGACATTAATTGTGTCATTGTGTGGTACAATCATCACCATTATCCATTTCCAAATTTTTCAATCACTCAAGCAATGTTCTTGGCATTTATGTGTTTAATGTAATTTTTTTTATTGTTGTAGTTTAAATGAAGTTTACATTCCAAGTTAGTCTCCCATACAAAAATTTATACATACATTGTTATGTGACCCTATTGCTCTCCCCTTACTGTGACAGCACACTCCTCCTTTCCACCCGATTCCCCATGTCCATTCAACCAGCTCCTAACCCTCTTTGCCTTCCCATCTCACCTCCAGACAGATGCTGCCCTTTTAGTCTCTTGTATCTACTTGAGCTAAGAGGCACACTGCTCACGGGTATCGCTTTATGTCCCACAGTCCAGTCCAATTCCTGTCTGAAGAGTTGGCCTCGGAAATTGTTTTCGTTCTGGGTTGATAGAGAATCCAGGGACCATGCTTTCCAGGGTTCCTCCAGTTGCAGTCAGAGCATTAAGTCTGATCTTCTTACTAGAATTTGAGTTCTGCACCCCACCTTTTTCCTGCTCCATCCAGGACTCTGTGTTGTGTTCCCTGTCAGGGCGGTCATTGGTGGTAGCTGGGCACCATCTAGTTCTTCTGGTCTCAGGCTGGTGGAGTCTCTGGTTTATGTGGCCGTTTCTGTCTCTTGCGCTAATATTTTCCTTGTGTCTTTGGTGTTCTTCGTTCTCCTTTACTCCAAGTGGTTGGGACCAATTGATGCATCTTAGATGGCCGCTTGCAAGCTTTTAAGACCCCAGATGCCAGTCACCAAAGTAGGATGCAGAATATTTTCTTAATAAGCTTTCTTATGCCAATTGACCTAAATGTCCCCTGAAAGCATGGTCCCCAGACCCCTACCCCTGCTACTCTGTCCCTCAAAGTGTTTGATTGTATTCAGGAAGCTTCTTAGTTTTTGTTTAGTCCAGTTGTGCTGACTTCTCCTGTAGTGTGTGCTGTCCTTCCGTTTACCTAAGATAATTCTTATCTACTATCTAGTTAGTAAATAACCCTCACCCTCCCTCCCCACCCTCATAACCATCAAAGAATGTTTTCTTCTGTGTTTAAACCTTTTCTTGAGTTCTTATAATAGTGGTCTTATACAATATTTGTCCTTCTGTGACTAAATTTACTCAGCTTAATGACCTCCAGCTTTCTCCATGTTATAAGATGTTTCACAGCTTCATCGTTGTTCTTTATCATTGTGTAGTAGTCCATTGTGTGGATATACCATCATCTGTTGATGGGCACCTAGGTTGTTTCCATCTTTTTGCTATTGTGAACAGTGCTGCAGTAAACATGGGTATGCATATATCTACTTGTGTGACGGCTCTTATTTCTCTAGTATATATTTCAAGGAGCAGGATAGCTGGATTGTATAATACTTCTATTTCTAGCTTTTTAAGGAAGCACCAAATCGATTTCCAAAGTGGTTGTACCATTTTACATTCCCACCAACAGTGTATAAGTGTTCCAGTCTCTCCACAACCTCTCTAGCACTTACTATTTTGTGTTTTTTGGATTAATGCTAGCCTTGTTGGAGTGAGATGACATCTCATTGTAGTTTTGATCTGCATTTCTTTAATGGCTAATGATTGTGAACCATTTCTTCATGTGTCTTTTAGCCACCTGAATATCTTCTTTGGCAAAGTGCCTGTTCATATCCTTTGCCCATTTTTTAATTGGGTTATTTATCTTTTTGTTGTTGAGGTTTTACAGTATCTGATAGATTTTAGAGATTAGACGCTGATCGGGTTTGTCATAGCCAAAATTTTTTTTCCCAGTTTGTAGGTTGTCTTTGACTCCTTTGGTGAAGTCTTTTTTTTTTTTTTTTTTTAATACACACAACATTTTTATGATTAGATTCAACAGACATAAAATTACTCTTTCAAAATGCTATGGAAGTATCTAAGTACATACTCTCAGATTCTGTACTCATCTCTTCACAGGCCACTAAGAAACAGTTCGTGGACCAGCACCAATCTGCAGACTATGTTTGTGCAGTCTTGGCATGTTGTTGCTGTCATTAGGTGCCGTCAAGCTAATTTCGATTCATAGCGACCCCATGTAGTACAGAGTAGAACTGTCTCATAGGGTTTTCTTGGCTGTAATCTTTATGGAAGCAGATCGCCAGGCCTTTCTCCTGCAGAGTCACCAAGCAGGTTCAAACTGGCAACTTTTCGATTAGCACTTAACTGTTGTGCCACCAGGGCTCCTTGGAGTCCTGGAATAGTGGACATCTTTTTTTTTTTAATTGTACTTCAGGTGAAGGCTGACAGAACAAATAGTTTGTCATGAAACAGTAGTACACATATTGTTTTATGACATTGGTTAACAACCCCACAACATGTCAACACTCTAACTTCTCAACCTTTTTTTTTTGGTGGAAATACACATAGCCAAACATACACCATTTCAAAAATTTCTTCATGCGCATTTCAGTGACATTGACTATGCTCTTCCAGTTGTGCTGCTATTCTCACTTAAGATGAAGGCTTACAGAACAACATAGTTTCTCATTTAACAGTTACTACACGTTGCCCTATGACAATGGTTAACAATCTCACAACACATCAACAATATCCTTACGCAATCTGGGGTTCCCTATCACCAGCTTCCTTGTCCCCTTCTGCCTTCTGGCCCTTGTCACTGGACTCCTGTACCTCATTAGTTTCATTTGGTTTTATGGGGCTGTCCACTCCCAGGCTGCACAGTGAACCTCAGAGATGACTTCACCACTGAGCTAAAATGGTGTCTGGGGGCCATACTCTCGGGGTTTCTCCAGTCTCCTTTAGGCCAGGAAATCTGGTCTTTTTTTTTGTGAGTTAGAGTTATGTTCTACATCCTTCTCCAGCTCTGTCCAGAACCCTCTGTTGTGATCCTGGTCAGAGCAGTCAGTGGTGGTAGCCGGGCACCATCTAGCTGTAC
>NW_004444017.1:5221670-5286536 GCF_000243295.1 Trichechus manatus latirostris
GGTAGGGTTAGTGTTTTGATTATGGCCCTTTCTTCTTTTTGGATGTGTGCATTTATTGCTATAAACTGACCTCTGAGCACTGCTTTTGCTGTGTCCCGAAGGTTCTGGTAGGATGTGTTTTCATTGTCATTTGATTCTATGAATTTCTTTATCTATCCTAAATTTCTTCTATAATGCAGTAGTTTTTGAGCAAGGTGTTGTTCAGTTTCCATGTGTTTGATTTTTTTTTCCTTGCTTTTTCTGTTGTTGAGTGCTACTTTTTCGGCTTTGTGGTCAGAAAAGATGCTTTGTAGTATTTCGATGCTTTGGATTTTGTTAAGGCTTGCTTTATGGCCTAATATGTGGTCTATTCTGGAGAATGTTCAACGTGTGTTGGAAAAGAAAGTATACTTGGCTGCTGTTTGGTGGAGTGTTCTGTATATATTTGTGAGATCAAGTTGGTTGATTGCAGCATCTAGCTCTTCCCCGTCTTTGTTGAGCTTCTTTTTGGATGTTCTGTCATTCACCGAAAGTGGTCTGTTGGAGTCTCATACTACGATTGTGGAGCTGTCTCTCTCTCTTTTCAGTGCTGTTAGAGTTTGTTTTATGTCTTTTGGAGCCCTGTCGTTCAGTGTATAAATATTTATTATGGTTATGTCCTCCTGGTATATTGACCCTTTAATCATTATATAGTGTCCTTCCTTATCCTTTTGGTGGATTTTACTTTAAAGTCTATTTTGCCAGAGATTTATATGGCTACTCCTGCTCTTTTTTGAATGTTGTTTGCTTGATATATTTTTTTCCATCCTTTGAGTTTTAGTTTGTTTGTGTCTTTAAGTCTAAGGTGTGTCTCTTATAGGCAGCATATAGACGGATCATGTTTTTTTATCCATTCTGCCACTCTCTGTATCTTTATTGACGCATTTAGTCCATTTACATTCAGGGTAATTATTGATAGGTATGAGTTTAGTGCTGTCATTTTGATGTCTTTTTTTTGTGTGTTGCTCACAGTTTCTTTGTTCCACTTAATTTTCAGTGCTGAGTCATTTTTCTTTATGTATTTTCTTTTCCTCTTTTTCATTGTTGTTGATTTTGTGTTTGCTGAGTCTTTATATTTTTCTAGTTTTTTTATTTTGACTTGTAGGATTGTTAGTTTCCTTTGTGGTTACCTTAATATTTATGCCTATTTTTCTAAGTTTTTACCAGTCTTTTATTTCTTTATATCGCCTTGACTTCCTCTCCATATGAAAAATCTATGTCTACATTTTTTAAGTCCCTCTTTTTTGTGTTAACGTTGTCATCTTTTACATATTGATGTCTTTGTTTCCCTATTTTCAGGGTGTTAGCTTTGATTTACTTTTGTGACTTCCCTATCTGGGTTGATATCTGGTTGCTTTGTCCTGTGTTCTGGGCTTGAGTTGTTATCTGATGTTACTGATTTTCTAACCAGAGGACTCCCTTTAGTATATCTTGTAATTCTGGTTTGGTTTTTGCAAATTCCTTAAACTTCTCTTTATCTGGAAATGTCCTAATTTTGCTATCATATTTGAGAGACAGTTTTGCTGGATATATAATTCTTGGCTGGCAGTTTTTTTCCTTTGAGGCTTTATATATGTCATCCCATTGCTTTCTTGCCTGCATGGTTTCTGCCGAGTAGTCTGAACTTAATCTTACTGACTCTTCTTTGTAGATGTCTTTTTGTTTATCCCTAGCTGCTCTTAAAATTTTCTCTTTGTCTTTGGTTTTGGCAAGTTTGATTATAATATGTCTTGGTGACTTTCTTTAGGAATCTACCTTATGTGGGGTTCGATGAGCATCTTGAATAGATATCTTGTCATCTTTCATGATATCAGGGAAGTTTTCTGCCAACAAATCTTCAACAATTCTCTCTGTATTTTCTGTTACCCACCCTGTTCTGGTACTTCAGTCACTCGTAGGTTATTCCTCTTGATAGAGTCCCACATAATTCTTAGGGTTTCTTCATTGTTTTAAATACTGTTATCTGATTTTTCCTCAAATAAGTTGGTTTCAAATACTTTATCTTCAGTCTCACTAATTCTCACTTCCATTGCCTCATTTCTGCTCCTATGACTTTCTATTGAGTTGTCTGATTCTGAAATTTTATTGTTAATCTTCTGGATTTCTGATTGCTGTCTCTCTATGGATTCTTGCAGTCTGTTAAATTTGTCATTGTGCTTTTTTCTAATCTTTTTAATTTCCTCTTTTGCATTTTCTGTGTTTTGCTTAATTTCCTTCCTAATTTCTTGAAGAGTCCCGTGTATTAATCTTTTGTATTCTGCCTCTGGTAGTTCTTAGAAATTTTCCTCCCCTGGAAATTTTCTAGATTCTTTATTTTGGGAGCTTGCTGAAACCATCATGGATTGCCTCTTTATGTGATTTGATAGTGACTGTTGTCTCTGAGCCATCAATAAGTTATCGTATTTAATGTTTGCTTACTGTCCTAGCTTCTTGTTTTGTTTTGATATGTGCAAATAGGCTGCTCGTATGAGTTAGTTTGATTATTCGCACCTTTGAAGCTCTAATGTCCTGTCACCAGATGGTTAGATCTGTTACTAGGTATGTGAGCTCAGGAGTCCTCCTACTCCTCCTGTATGGATTCAGCTTAGGTGCCCAGGTAGATAGCCACCAAGTGTGTGGTGCAGGCTCTCACTTAAAGTCCTAGACAGGTGTAGGTGATTGGTGCAGGCACAGGCATCTGGCTGCAGCAGTGGGACACACTCTGAGCAAGGCAGGCGGCTGACGGCCGCCCCTGAGTGTCCAGAAGGAAGGCATGTCCCCGTTCCCTAGAGCGTGTAGGTGGGTGGGTTTTGCAGCTGGATCATGAGCGCCTAATGTTGTTGGCTGTAAGGACTGGGGGCACCTCTTATTCATGGGGCCCTCTCACAGGTGGCTAGGAGGCAGGGGTGGAGCCACCAGTCCTCAGTCCCCTGATGTGGGTAGGTGAAGACCCTGCTTAATGGGCAGAGCAGTGTCAAATGTCAAGAACCTGCCACTTCACAGCTGAAACAGTTGAAGGTAGACTCCCAGTATATACCCTGTTGTACTGCGGTAATGAGGGCCTACGCTGTTGAGATGGGCCCCCACAAGTCTATGCAGGGGAAAAGGCACTCAAAGTCCCTGGATCCCTTATGCCTGTTCCTATGCAAATGAACTGTGCCTACCCTGGGTACCAGGCTTAGGGGAACTGGCAGTTTATTTTTTCCCCCGTTAGTTTTTTTACTCTCCAAGGCAGGGAGGATGGCTCTGGGCGTGTGACAGATCCTAGTTCCGGCCCAGGGGTTCGGCAATTGCTGAAGCTGGTCTGGGACCCAGTGTAGAGCAGCAAGCAGGGTGGTAAATGGGAGAGAGGTTTTTCCCTAAGGGGGGTGTTTTTGATCCACACAGTAGGCCATATCCAGTTACTTATCTTTTGCCGATCCAAGGCTGCTTCTCACTGGTTCTTGGTGGCCGTGTAGATTTTCTGGTGCTGTGTCTCTCCTGGTGCAGAAAACGCACCTCCTGAGCACTGCCGCTTGCCTGCCTCACTGCTCACCCCTGAGCTGATCAGGCCTGAAGGGCTCAGGCTCTCGCCAAGTCAGGTCTGGCAACTCCTTGCTGCTTCTGAACCATCTCTCCCTCCCTCTGCCACTAAGCCCGGTTCCTCAACTCTACCTTCAATGTTCAGGTCTCTGAGTTTGCCATATATAATCAATTCACTTGTTTTTTTGGGTCTTTGTTGTAAGAGGGTCCACTGGAAGCATCTAAATACTCCGCCATCTTGGCCCTGCCTCTGTATAATGTAATTTAATCCTTCCACCAATCCTGTGAGGCAGCTATTAGGAGTATTTTTCAGATGAGGAAACTGAGGACCAAAAATCTTAGGTTACATGGTCAGCGACACCCAGATAGTATTGGAGCCCAGGTCTCTTGGGCTTCTCAAGCATATGTTCTTTCTGTTTTTTTCTACACATGGGAAACAGAAGGAATAGGAACGCACTATCCATCCATCTTGGAAAACTACCTTGTCCTAGCATCCTGGAATCTTGCTTAGATTTGCTTTGTGGAAACTCTTGCTTCTGCTGGTCACATTTAATGAATAAATAGCTGAATACTTATTCTTGCTTGATGGCTGTTATGTAGTCACTTTACACAGTGTCTCTTCATCGTTCCATTCCCCAGCTATTCATTTCTTTCCATTATTTCTGTCTGGGCCCTCTTCAATTCTTCAAATCCCCCTGTAGACCTTGATGAAGGACCTAGGTCAGTAAACTTTGTCTTTGAAATGGTCACTTCATGGCGTGGTGTTGTTTCACTGTCCATTCTTGGAGTGTCTTCTCAGTAATTCCCTCTGGGAACATAGGCTCTCCATTCTGTGAACAAGATTCGATCCATCCTTGCAATGAGCTCCTGGGACCTCATGCATAATTTATTAATAATAGCTTTATTGAAATATAATTCACATACCATAAAATCCACTCTTTTAAATTGTACAATTCAGTAATTTTTAGTATACTTACAGAGTCATGCAACCACCACCACTATCTAATTCCAGAACATTTTCATCACCCTCAGAAGAAGCCTGGTACCCATTGGTAATCACTCTTCACTCCTCCCTTCCTCCAGCCCCTGGCAACCACTGATCTGTTTTCTGTCTCTATGGATTTCCATGCATTACTGACAGCAATGATAATTCTGCAATTGGAGCTTGCCCATGTAATCTGCTGGCAGCATGTCTCACGCATTTCAGAACTAGATATGTTGCGACAATCTACGTGATAGGTGATGGAGTTAAAAGGAACCACATGAGATTAATTAGGGATCTGGGTGTCATTTTTAGGTGGGTTCAAGAGCTTGCTTTTAGTTACTCAAAAAGTGGTTTTTAATTTTTTTTTTCTTTTAAGCATCTTAGTAAACCTAAGGCTGTAAGGCAGACCTATTCATGGTTGAAGATATAAATTATGACTTTAGTTATAAGAGCCTACTTCCTTATGTGGCTCCAATGAGAATGCAGCATTAGGAAATCCTGCTGTGTTTGTAGGGAAGCTCTAGTATTTTCTCTGGGTTCCCAGTTCCTATATCAGAAATTTGACTTTAATTGGGTGTTTAACAATCTAACAGCTGCCTTTTGATGAGGAGTGACTGATATGGCCTCTGTTCCAAAAAAAAAAGAAAGCCTGTAGATCCAGTTCAGCTTTCACCTTCATGCCAACTGGGCTTTGTAACTTGCCAGGAAATGGGTGTTTGGCAAGACAAAGCTATTTAGTCTGTCTATATCTGTCTGTCTGTCTGCCTGTCAGTCTAGTCCAGTAGCACCCATGCCTGTGGACAGAGATGTTTGGTCTGATAATCATTAGGGCTTTAGGAAGAAGATTATTTCTCCCTGACATGTGGTTGGGTTGAGTCTTTCTCAGTGGACTGTATAGACTCAGGACGGCAGTCTGTCCTTCCCCAAAGCTGGATGAGTTGATAGGAGTCTTCCATCTCCCAGCCGTAAGGCTTCCTGCAGGGCAGTGTCCCAGGGCTCTCGTTTGCTCCTTGCGTATCTAAAGCCTAGGCAAGGGAAGAGAAAACGTGAGAAGAAAAATAAGCAGAAGGTGGAGAGAATCAAAAGAAGAAGGAGAGAAAGAAAAAAGCAAGGAATGAAAGAGCAAGCAAGGGAGAATAGTAACAGTAGGCCCTGTGTTGTGGCTGGGTGACCAAATTAAATGCCTCTTTCCAGTCTTGCAATCCTGGGATGGCTATTTTTTGTGATTGTTTTACTTAAAAGCAATAACATCACCTTACATTTTGATTGTTCTGTAATACCTTTTGAATCATTTTCACATCTCCTTTTTTGACTAATCTTCAGAAAAATCCCGTGAAGTTAATGGGACAAGTTTTGTTTTTCCTATTTTCTCCTAAGTCTGGAGCATTTGAACAACTTACCTGCTGAGGGAGGGAAAAACACTAACTTTTAAAAAAAAATTTTTTTTAGGGCATATTGTATGTTAGGCTTTATCTTTTGTGAACTCAAATGTGCAATTTCATTTGTCCCTTACAAAAACGCTGTTAAAGTTGGGCAGCTTGTTGGTGATAGAATAGTCTAGAATCCTCATCTTCTGACTCCTGGTCCAGTGCTCTTTCTGTATCCTGTCATCTGTTAGGACGC
Organism: Trichechus manatus latirostris; assembly: GCF_000243295.1. Lineage (NCBI taxonomy): Eukaryota > Metazoa > Chordata > Mammalia > Sirenia > Trichechidae > Trichechus > Trichechus manatus. The sequence goes on from NW_004444017.1 coordinate 5,227,798, forward strand.
TGCCTCATGACTTAGGTACAGAAGCTCAAAGCCTTGTATCTGTGAGCTTCACATACCTTTGTGAACCTGTGTATCTTTTTGCCCCATACCCTGGTCTCTGATTGGTACGTTCAGCTGGGGGCAGAAATGTGTGTGTGTGTGTTTGTTTATATTTCTTGCATATAGCAGAGTTCAACATGATATAATAGAAATGCAAGTCAGGTACTTTGAAGGCTGATACACTTAGATTTAATCCAGCTTTTAGTAAATTCCTCTCATGTGGGCTCCACCTTCATTTCCCTGCCCTGATCCTGCTCACAGGTGTGTCTTGGCCAGCGTCCAAAGCTGAAATGTTGCACAGTGTTTCTCCAAGGTCGAAGCGTCTGTCACCATGTCTGGCTGCCTGAGACAGCCTGGGGATCCAAGTCCTACATCCAAGTGGATTACAGTGACTCAGATCTCATATTTGGTCTACTGTGGATAGGATCTTGTGCCTCTGTTTTTCAGTTATTTAAAAGGCAAAAATTTTGACCTATGCCCAGCTGTCTGAATGACCAGGAGGTAAGAAGCCCCCTTTCAGGATAAATTGTGAAATGTCCCTGAAAATAGAGTATTTCATGCCAGTTGTGATGAAAACAATCCTAAGTTGTTCTCCACCTCCCTATTTGGGATGGTTAGTCATTAACAGAAAGTTATTGAGCATCTGCTATTTGTAAGGCAGTTTGCCCATAGGATTTTTAGATTCAAGGGGACCTTAAAGGTTCCCCATAACCCATTGCTGTCATTGATTCCGACTCACATCAACCCTATAGGACAGAGTAGAACTGCCACATAGGGTTTCCAAGGCTGTAAATCTTTATGGGAGCAGACAGCCACATCTTTCTCCTTAAAGGTTACAGTCCCACAATTAGTGCCTTCTTTTAAGGAGTGTATAGTCTAATAGGAGGTAAGCTATATGCTAACATACACAGATACACAGATAACTACAACTATAATAAAAGGGAGAATATATTTGATATTATAAAGAGGTGAAGATGAAGAACTCGGATTTAAAGGAGGAGAGTGGTATAGTCAGATGGAGATATGGAGAAATCATATATGAAGGTGGTGACACAGCTGAACCGTGAAGGGTGGACAGAAATGGGCTAGAAAGGAGAGGTGGACATTCTCAACAGAAAGAAAGGTATAGTCAATAATGTAGTGATAGACATATGTGTTGAATTTTAAAGGAATAGTGAGTTGAGTTGGATTCGAGCACAGGTTATTTATGGAGGAGAAGTGAGAGAGGAAAGCAATAACATGGTATGGTTAGGAATGGTAGGAAAGGGATAACATGTAGAGTTTGCATCCATTTGATATGGAGGGCCATTTAACATGTTTGAACAAGGAAACAGTATGATCAGAGCCACTCTTACAGAAGAGTAGTTAGACCACAGGGTAGAGGATAAGGTGGAGGAGCTAATACTGCAGGTTGAGGGACAATTCTGAGGTTATTGCTATAATTCAGACAGAGGGAAAAAAGGATTTTTACAACAAAAAGCCAGAGGCCAAGGGAGTCCTTTGATGTTATCCAGATGGGAGAACTTCCTGAGGTGGAAAGGGGTAGGGGGTGGATTTGGAGGGCAAACGGAAGATACCTAGCATACATGAAGAATTGGGGTTCTTTTTTTTTATATATATATATATATTTTATTGTACTTCAGGTGAAGGCTTACAGAACAAATAGTTTCTCATGAAACAGTAGTACACATGTTGTTTTATGACATTGGTTAACAACCCCACAACATATTAACCCTCTAACTTCTCAACTTTTTTTTTTTTTTTTTGGTGAAAATACACATAGTCAAAGATACACTGTTTCAAAAATTTCTACATACACAGTTCAGTGACATTGACTACGCTCTTCCAATTGTGCTGTTATTCTCACTTAAGATGAAGGCTTACAGAACAAAATAGTTTCTCATTTAACAGTTACTACAAATGTTGCCCTATGACAATGGTTAATAATCTCACAACACATCAACAATATCCTTACTCAACCTTGGGTTCCCTATCACCAGCTTCCTTGTCCCCTTCTGCCTTCTGGCCCTTGTCACTGGACTCCTGTACCTCGTTAGTTTCATTTGGTTTTACGGGGCTGTCCACTCCCAGGCTGAACAGTGAACCTCGGAGATAACTTCACCACTGAGCTAAAAGGGTGTCTGGGGGCCATACTCTCAAGGTTTCTCCAGTCTCCTTTAGGCCAGTAAATCTGGTCTTTTTTTTTTTTTTTGTGAGTTAGAATTATGCTCTACATCCTTCTCCAGCTCTGTCCAGAACCCTCTGTTGTGATCCTGGTCAGAGCAGTCAGTGGTGGTAGCCGGGCGCCATCTAGCTGTACTGGACTCAGTCCGGTGGAGGCCTTGGTAGCTGTGGACAATTAGTCCTTCGGACTAATCTTTTCCTTGTATCCTGTTCTCTTCGTTCTCCCTTGCTCCCGAAGGGATGAGACCAGTGGAGTATCTTAGATGGCCGCTCACAGGCTTTTAAGACGAATTGGGGTTCTTTCAAGGAAGGTGATATTTGAAGCCATGGAAATGGATGAAATTATCAGGGGAGAGCAAATAAAGAGAGGGAAGAGAAGAGACGGCTGAAGATGGAGCTCTTCCATTTAGATGACAGGAAAAGGATAAAATGGAGGGACAGAGACAGAGTGGTCAGGGAGGTAGGAGGATACCCTTACTACTGCAGGGTCACGGTGATCCAGGGAGGAGACAGTTTCAAGGAAGGCATCACTATCAGTGATGAATGGAGTAGCGGGGAGGGAAGATAGGAACTAAGAGGGGTGGGTAGGGGAGAGGAACACTGGATTTGATGATTAGGGTGTCGTCAGTGGACTTTGAGAGTATCTCAGGGTGATCATCGTGCAGTTAGATGACACAGTGCTGAGACATGGTAGGTGTGAAGCAAGGCTTCAAACCAGTTTGCTTGGGCTTGAACCCCTGCTGATAATTTGCATTTCTAACAAGTTCCCAGATGATGCTAATGCTACTGGTTAGGGACCAATTCTGAGAATCACTAGTAAAACAGCAGTTCTCAAAGTTTATTATACATTAGGATCACCTAGGGATCTTGTTAAAATGTAGATTCTGATTCAACGTATCTGGGGTAGAGATGTAAATTCTCAGCAGGAGTTTGAACCGGACCGAACCTGTTAGAAGCCCTGGTGTGAAGTAGGGGGTACACATGGACCTCTCAAGACTTTCATCTGTGAATGAAAGGAGAGGGGTGGGGTTTGTTGGAACAGGAGAACTTGGGAATGCAAGGGGGGGGTACTTTTGCTGAAGCAGATCTGGAAGAAGGCAGTAGGCAATGGGGCCAGGGGCAGGAATAGAAGTTTTAACATCAGCAAAGGAGGTGGAATTCTTTGTCTTCAGAAACCACACATGAGGTAAGCAGAGGATGATAAAATGTAGAATGGTACTGGGGAGGGAGAAAGCTGAAAGAGGGAATATTAAGGATCTCATGGTATTAGGGTATTAGACACTCAGGGGGTGCTGGATCCTGAGAGAGGTGAAGGCAGCTGGAGTGGAGTCTGAGCTTGAGGAGAAGATAGGAAGAGGCAACAGTGGGAAACACCATGGGACAGCCCAAAGAGATCACTAAGGTTCCTAAATCTCAGAGGGAACCCAGATGAGGTCAGGCAGTGTGAGTTAGGGGCCGACAGTGATCAGATTCCTAGAGAAAGATTTCCCGGAGTTGAGTTTGGCAAAGTGAGAGAGGCATTAACTGTGTCAAGAGGACAAAGGGCTCTAGCACTATAAGGAGTCAAGCAAAGCTAGTTAAGATGGTAGCCTGGGAGAATTGAGGAGCCTGGTGGAAATGGAGGACCCAGGGCACATAAATTCAGGGAGTCTGACTTCTCTGGCCTGCCTCTATTAACATGGATTATTCATCAGAATAGCCGGTTGGCCTGTTTAGCTCCGAGAAGATGTATAAATGGGCAAGTGAACTTTATTTTGGCATCGTGGAAAGAGGAACATGGCAAGCCTGGGTGGTGGGGTGTAATAGCACCTTAAGGAGTATAGGCCTAGGGTAATGAGATAAGATTGTGTGTGTGTGTGTAAGTAAGGGTAGGCACACAGAGACAGACTTCATTGGCTTCACAACCCAAGCCTTCCGGATACTGACACCAAAGCAGAGAGTCCATGGCCCAGAGACCTGAGGTTGTATTCAGAACGTGGGTGGAAGCAGGTGGATGAGGACTAGTGTGGTGTATGTCAAATGTCAGGGTTTTCACAGACTGTAGGCATCATGGACAAGGAATTTTCGTTGCCAGTCTCAGTCCTGGTGCAACAGTAGAGAGGAGGAGTATTCTGAGAAATTCAGATTGGAAGTGCCAACTCTAGGATTGGTGACTTGGAGATGACCTACCTTCATGTTGTTCCCACTGCTACCTCCCCATACCCCTGAACTCCCACCCACACCCAGCCCATCATCCCAGCCTATATGATATTGGCTCTCTAAAGAACTAGTTAGCCCTTGTAGAGCATTAAGCACTGTGATTTTATAGCATTATAATTGTATCAGAATATCACATTCCTGAGAACAGAACATTTTATTATTTTTTTCCTTGTCCTCTGCCCCCCTCACCACCCCACAACAAAAATGTTACAAACCACTAGAAAATCTCAGGTTGGATCTCATTTGAGCTTTGCAGTGTCTGGGTTTCATTGTAATCAAGAAAAATAAGATATCCTGGTTGTTTAATGATTTGAGTTTTTAGTGCCAAGGACAATAACACTGTTTAAATACCATAGAAATATGCTCTGTTGGGTGGCTCTGAGTTTACTCTTGATCCAGAAAGGAGTGAATGACTTTTGGTAATCCAAAGGTACCCTCAGATACTACCTCAGATCCTGTCACATGTGCAGGGGGTTCTGGTTTTGAGGGGTCTGGCAGGCAGTGTTAGTGAACTAGAAATTCTTTTCTAGAAGCAGTGGGAGGGGTGGTGGCTGTAAATGCCCAGTGTCTCCAGTTATTGGGAGGCCAGGCCCCTGCCCTTCCACTTAGAGGAGGTCCCTACATTGGCCAGGGTCTCTGTCTTCCTTGCTCAGAAATGGTGTGTTATGACAGCCCTTGTGGGGGTTGGCGTGGCAGGCCCTGTGGCCGCCATTTCACCCTGACTGGCCTTGTCTGGAAAACCTACTCATAGAGTTTGGCCTTACTCCAGTGAACCTCAAGGGCAGCTTGATCTCTTACTGGGTCTAGGCAAAAAGCTTTGGGATTTTTCCTTTTTTTCCACTCCAGTGAAATTTGGGCTGAATGAAAAGTTTTCCTGTGAGAGTGTCAGTGGTGGAACGAACTCTGAGTCCAGATGGACAGGCTTCCTCAGTCCCAGCTGCTATTACTATCTAGACAACTGGTCCTCAGCATTTCTTTAGGGTTTGGCTTGGCTTTAGTAGAATGAAGGAGAAAAGAAAGTACTGAATCAGAAAATGATTAAAAGAAAAATGTTCTTGGATTGAGTGGAGAAATGGAATGGGCCTGGTTTACCTGAGAAGTCAGCATAGCTCTTCTTGGAGATATCCATATATATCACAGTGTGTAGTCACGTTCATATATCCTTGGCCCATAGAGAGGCACAAATCAGTGCCTTCTAAGTGTTTATAATTAAGTTGTGGTCACTTTGAAAGGGAGCGGATAAAATGGCAATAAATGTTATCTAACGTGTGTTTTTCAGACCCCGGAAGTAAATGAACAGAAATTCTAAACCAAAGATTCTCAGCAAAAGGTTCCTCTAACACTCGGGGGCCACATGTGCACAAGTTCTTACACAAGGGTTTACATGTGGTATGTATATGTGTGTGCATGAATGTGAAAAGAATTTAGCAGAGAGAGAGAGAGGAAGAGAGAGAAGGCAGAAGAGAAAGAGGGAAGGAGGGAGAGAGAGAGGAAGAAAGGATGAGCAAGCTAGGAAGAAGCAGAGAGAACAGTGTGACTTAGCTTGAAATCCCTGAAAGATAGCATGTTGTCACAAGATGCAGGCATCTCTGGGAACAAGAAGGTCTGTGTTTAGATGTACCTCTACCTCTTAACTTGCTCTGGCATTTTGCAAGGGCAGAATATCCAATAGGCAAGGTAAGCACGGCATTTACCTTGCTTACCAGATCATCTGTAGTGAACAATTTCAAATTTTTTTCACTACACCGAAGATTCTACTTCTAGGTATGGCTGGCATCTGTCTCTCTCCCGACCCCACAGCACCTTCCTACAGAATCAAAGCCTCTTTTCAAATTTACAGTCCCTGACAGGGATGGGGAAACCCTGGTGGCATAGTGGTTAAGAGCTACGGGAGCGGTTTTAGTTTTAGACAGGGGCGGATGACCCAGTAAGCAAGGTAAACACGGGCTTACTTGTGCTTACTTACTAATCTGTAGTGAAATTCTTCACTACATATGATCTAGTAAGCAAGATAAGCATTGTGCTTACCTTGCCTATTGGATAATCCGCCACTGGCACTTTGGTTGAATCATTTAACTTCTCCATGTCTCAGTATCTGAATCTACTTTCCCTATCAATTAAGAATCTGTATATTCTTTTAACCCTATTTACAAATTACTATGACTTGAGTATTTCAGCGGATTGATCGAAGTATGAAAAACCCATTGCCATCGAGTCGAGCACCTGGTGGATGCGAACTGCTGACCTTTTTGTTAGCAACCATAGCTCTTAACCACCATGCCACGAGGGTTTCCTGATTGAAGTATAGCAGGAGAAAAGTTTGTGTCTGGTTCTTTATGTAATTAGCTGCGCTGGGAAATTGTATTATGTATTTTTTTGAGGCTCAAAATACTTCAGGAGTGTTTCAGTCTTTCACTAAGAAAGAACACCTTGAGGGTGGGGCAGGAAGAGTATAAAATAATGTTGCTCCAAGACTTCAAAAAGCTTTGGGTTTTAAAGTCACGGGGATGTCCTGTGTTTCCTCGGCCTTGTATATGAGACAAGGTCTTGAATTGGGGGTGCTTTGTCACTCATGCAGTCAATATGACTAAGCCACACCTGCTTCCATGAAAGTTTTGTGAGGAAGCTTCATTGCTTCCTGCATTCTTTTCCTTCCTTCTGGGTTTCTTTCCGTATCACCAAAGCAGATATTTTTGTGGTTTTCTCAGCAAGTGTCCGTGAGTGGTAAACTTCTTCAGTGTTTGTCTGAAATTATCTTTTTTGTTGTTGTTGTTAGTCTTGCTCTAGACTTGGTGTGATACTTCAGTCTGAGAATTCATATTGTTCACCAGTTCTGGAAAATTGTCAGTCATTATCTTTTCAAATATTACCCTTCCTAGACTCTCTATTTTGTTCTTTTGGAACTCTGTTATTAAGATATACATTGATCTTTCTTATTCTACCTTTTCTCTTAAATGGTCTTTCATATTCTGTATTTCATTATCTCTCTTTGCCACATTCTGGGTTATTTGTTCAGCTCTATCTTCCAATTCATTAGTTTTATCTTCAGCTGTATCCAGTCTGCAGTTTAACCTTTAATTACATTTTTATTTTCAGTGACTATTTTCATTTCTAAAAGTTCTATTTTGTTCTTTTCCAAATGTTTCCACTTTTTTGTAGTTTATTTTTTCCTTTTATGGTTTCTCTTCCATATTTTAGACCCTTAATCATTTTAAACATACATATTTATAGTATATTTCAGATTCTTTTATCTATTCAATCCTTAGGGAATAGTTGTTTTGTTTATTGTATTTGCTGGCTTTCACTGACAGTGGATCATTTCCTTCTGTGACATATACATTTTGAGTGTGAGCTCATCTTCATTGTGAATTTTTTTTCCATGAAGTTCCAAGCACGCTGAATTGTAGAGGGGTTGTTGTAGTTCTGCTTTGGATTTGCCTCTGATGGGCAATTTCCGTGGCTTCACTGGTCTGGAAACAGTTTTTAATGTTTACTGCTTGATTTGGAGTGCCCACACTATACTGGTCATAAGAAAATTTTTTCACGCCCAAAGTCTTAGAGACAAATGGAATATGTATGTCAAATGGACTGAACTCAATGCACAAACAGGAAACATTTTTTTCTCCTACCATTGCTGTGTTCAAACCTGCTCTGTTGGATCTCCCTTTTCTGTTCTTTGATGTCACCTCAGGCATATCATAGCTTTCCACTCACATTCAGTTATTAGAACAGCCTTGTGTTGGTTATCTAGTGCTGTTATATAATGGAAATACTACAAGTGGGTGGCTTTAACAAACAGAAATTTATTTTCTCACAGTTTAGGAGGCTAGAAGTCTGAATTCAGGGTGCCGGTTCTAAGGGAAGCCTTTCTGTCTCTGTTGGCTCTGGAGTAAGGTCCTTGTCTCTTCTGAGTTTCTGCTCCTGAGCAGTCTTCATGTGGCTTGGCATCTCTTCCTCCATCTCTGCTTGCTAGCTTGCGTTTAGTCTCTTTTATATCTCAAAAGAGATTGACTCAAGATATACCTTGTACTAATCCTGCCTTGTTAACGTAACAAAGACAACCCATTCCCAAGTGGGATTATAACCATAGGCATAGAGGTTAGGATTTACAACACATATTTTGGGGACACTGTTCAGTCCATAACAAGTTTTGTTTCAATAATTAGGACTCATCTACAGATATTAAAAAGTTCAGTCTGGTCTGTTTGAAGATTCAATCTCTTATTAAATCTAAAGTTTCTCTCCTCTGACTATTTCTCATGCTACCTATGGCTTTTAGATTTGTGTGTGGAAAGAGGGTCATGGCCTTTTTTCCCCCCTTTTATTTCTTCCACTCCTCCTCTGCTTCTGGTTCTTCCGGGATTCGAGCAGAGGAGAGAGATTTAGAGGAAACAGGGCTAAAGTCTTTCCTTAGCTGGTGCTTTTTTTGCCTGACATTGGCTAGCTCTCCACTATGGTAGTCATCTCAGTACTGGTTCTTCATTGGGACACCTTTGTGGGCTCTTTGAAGGTCCCCAGAGGGTCGTTTATGCTGCACATTTCCCCTGTGAGGGTGATGTGGTCTCTGTCAGACTTCATGTGAATACCCCTCAGGAACAGGCCCTGGCTGTCCAGCTCACAGCCTCTTTCTGCCGAGAAGCCCTCTTGAGTGAAATGCTTTTATGGTGGCTTGAATCCTTGCATATTAACGACTCAGCCCGGTAGAGGCTACTGTATTTAGTTAAAAGTTGGACGTGCAGTCTGCTTCCCGTTGTTGCTCTTTCTCCTGCCCTGCCAACACAGCTGTTCCAGTTAGCTTTCTGCCTGGGGAATTCTCAAGGCAGGAAGAAGGCACCAATCTCTTTGCTCGTGTGCACCTTCCAGACTCTGGGAAACATGGATCAAGACTTTCTCAAGAAGAGTGCTGTGCTCTGGTGCACAGGGTGGGCATGTGGGTTCTGTTGCTTAGCAAGCATCAGGCTGGGGAGTGAGACGTTAATCTCTCTTTATTGCAGGCATCCCAGTCTCCAGAGATGCTCCCCTTGGTGCTCACCTCACTTGGCTTGGGAAGAGGGTGAGGGAGGCACACACTGCCTAAACCCACACCTTACTACCTCCAGGACTCCCATCTTTCTAGTCCTCTGATTATATATGCTGGATGGGGTGGTGGAGGGAGGGTTGAAGGACAAGTTGGCTACCTCTTAGATCTGCAAGGAGGTATCTATCCAACATTTTCATTGTCTGAACGGTACTTCTCACTGATTGTTCTCAGGTTTGGGGCTTTGGCTGGAATTCTGAGACAACAGGAAAAGTCCCAATCAGTATCTAGTTATTCAAATTTCCGTATCTCTCCCTTGGGAAAGTAGGCAGAGCTTTCAGACCCCCTTTTACTGGGAGCAGTTATTCAAGGTTCCTGGCTTTATGACAGGGCCCCAGTTCTAGCTTTCTACTTTGTGGTGTCCCATGTCTTCTGTCCTGTGTAGGCGTTAAAACCTCAGCCCTGGTCCTTGGGCCTGTAGTCAGTCCCATATCCCCCAGAGCTATCACAGCTTCAGCACCCGGCTCATCACTCATGATTTAAGTTCTCTTTTCCTTTCTGGGACTGAGGAGTTCTTCTTTTGTGCTCAGTTTATATTGTTTAGCATTTCTGTGTATCGTAGAAAGAATGAATTCTCCATTCCTTCATGATCTAAGATGGAACTAGAATTGGAAATTTGCATGTGTTCTTTATAGACCACAGTGAAAATTCCTCCATCACAAGAATGGTGGGGGGCAAATGAGATAATGGATGTAGACATGCTTTGACAGTAAAACTGTGATACATTCAAGAAGTGATTATTGTAAATATATAATATTTATATATGGATTCTGCCTAGTCTGTTAAATAATTCTCCCTTAAAGTGGTCGTTTAGTAAAATCATATTTATAAAGGAAAACTCTCAGAAACCAATGTGACATGATAATACTCAACAGTTTACCCCCTTTAACTTCTACCTCCCATTTATGACTCCTTAATGTATACAAAAAGGTCGGCAGTTCGAATCCACCAACTGCCCCTTATAAACCCTATGGGGCAGTTCTACCCTGTCCTATAGGATCACTGTGAGTTGGAATTGACTTGACGGCAATGTGTTTTGGTAATATATTCTAGTGTGTCTGAGAGAACCTACTCATTTATAGAGTAAAATTAAGGAGGATTTTAGACTTCCGGAGTGTTAATCCATTATTTCTCCTTTTAAAAATATCATTAGATATAAAAGGTATATATTAGATATACATTAAAGTATATATTAGGTACATTAGGTATCTATTCGATAAATTAGGTGTATCAGGCTGTCTCATTCTGCTATTCTCACTTAGGGAACCAAAGACAGGACAGACTATCAAACAGCAATCATTCAATCAATCAGTCAATCAACCAATCATCCAATCAGTGTTAAGTGAGTGCTTACTGTGAGTTTGGCACTGTAACAGCCACTTGGCAGAGGGCATAAACAAGCATAACAAATTTTGACAGCCATGTATTAAGTGTCTACTTGATACCAGACAGACACAGTGCTAGATACATTGATGAATAAAACAGATGGGCATCTGCCCTCCTAGAGCTGACAGTGGAGGCACTGGCTTATTGAATTAGAGTTTCTTGGAGATGGCAATATAGTACATTGTTAACACCCATACTTATTTCAGAAGTGAATGAATTCTCCAGACTCTGAAATTTTTTATGGAGCTCTGGTATGAAGATTGATACCTTGCTCCTATCAAGGACCAAGTTTTTGTTTTTGAAACTTAGACCAGGAGTTTAGCAGATTTTGGTAGAAGGTGGTCAAAACAGTGTATGATAGGTGATTTTCTGTGACACTCTAATGGGAGTTGGGAAGGGCGTTTGTGGGGCTGAGTTGTTATATCTGTGTCATTGAAGTTTATCTTTGGTTGTCATTTTCCCTTTCTGAGCCCTTTCCATGGCTGCGGGACTTTCTCACTTTATCCTCAGGTACCCAGGGCTTTTTCCTTTTATCTCCTCTTCTCTCAGTCCAAACATACCCACAGGAAAAAAGGCACTGATGCCCATCAGGTCCCTTGCAGTACTCTCCCTGATCATCCTGGCAATCCTGGGTGTGTCTTGGAGGACCACAGCTGTCTCTGGAGGCTGAAGTTGTCAAAAGGAAGCACAAGGTGGAAGGAGGATGGTTCTTTCAAGGATGCAGCTTAGAACTCCCCTAGGAGGAGCAGGCCCACCTGGACTCTGCTCAGAGGGAGGCGGGAATCAACTATATACATTTTTGTGTAAATCTAAGTAATTTTATCTCCTCTCTGAAGTATTTGCATGTTCAGCTTTTCCTCTAATTGTGAAATGAAAGACGACTCTGTCTCTTTTCTAGGAATTTCAGGCATCAGCAGCCAAGTTCAGAAGGAATTAGTAAGACTAAAATCATTCTATGGATCATTTTACTGAGCCTGTGGTTTCAAATTAAATCAGACAAAGGATACATTTAAGATGACAAATAGTTCCTGTGCTGATTCAGGACTGGTTACGGCTGTGTGGAGTGCTGTGTTGAAAGAATTCTGAGCTGTTGCCTAAGCTCAGGGAGAAAGAGTGGAGTATTGATTAGTGATGTCTGCCATAGACTTGGGATGGAGGTAAGGCATGTAGCATACCTACTATCTTGGCCATTTATGGGAGAGATGGACAGATACTTAGGTTGTATTAAAACTTCTATGCAGCCAGTTGATCCATTAAGTTCTGTCAAACAAATAGCTAATTCAGTGGGAAAAAAAGATATCAGTTGAAATATGTGTTTGATAGAAGACAGAAAAAAACCTACCCATTCAAAAAATTTTATTTTTCACTCTACTCAGCTAGGTTGGTAAATCATAGACACATTTTAAAGATGAATTAAGTCTTAGGTCTTCTAATTTATGGTCTAACTTTCCTGTGGGAAAGTTAGTGCTTTGTAGTTTTATTATGCTTAATTTATAAAACATTTTTTTCCCAAAACATTTCACAGATAATCATCTTATTTTATCCTCGCTTGATCCCTGTGACAGATATGCTTCCAGTGTGTATATGGGGGGGGGGGGACTGATATTCAGAGGTGATCTGATTTGTCAGAGGTAGCATGGCAAAGTCAGGAGCAGGTGAGGGGCTGACCTGTGTACCATGATCTTCTGTAAGACTCCCCTTGGGTCTTGAGGAAATTTCCATCCAATTGATTATTTTTGACATACTGTCTCAGGGACAGGAGACTGTATATTGGTGCAGTAACTCAAAATATCTGTCCATTCCCTGCTTAAGAGGTCGCCTTTTCAGCAGCAAACTGATAAATGAGACTTCATTGCTTTGATAAAATATTTTGGGGTTTATAGGGTGGAAAATTTTGTTTGGAAATGAAAATATCCCACAGCCATTCATACCCTGAAGTTGTCAGCTAATGCTGTCAGAGTCACCCCTCATCATCCCCTGGCACCCGTGGGGGGCCTCCCTGTGGTCCACCTAGAGTGGTCTGAGCTTGGCCATATTTGGCTTTCTAGAGCTTGTTGGCTTTGAGAGTGCCTTTCAACCTGCCAACACCCAAGTGGGGACCCAGATCAAGCAGTGCATTTAAATGGCCAGGCTGTGGAGAACGCTCAAGTGGAGGCGTCCAAGGGATATGGGGCCATTTACTTAACATAAATCAGCTCTCTGAACGAGAGCGTCTTAATGCATTCCTTCAGTTATAAACAGTTTAGAGTCACGACAGCCAACATCTTCTCACTCCAGCTCTCCCATTTGGATTTGTTTCTACAACCAGGGACTTTGATGATTGCAAGGGATGGTGAGGAGGCCATTCTGAAGAATAATAAGCTAATGTTTATTGGGCCCTTACTCAGCGGGTATGAGCTACTCCATGGGTGCAGCTCATCTGCTTCCAGCAGGCACTGTGCTAGGCACATTCCATACATTGTCTCATTTTATCTTACCTCCAGCTTATGAGGTGGAAACTACTCTTTTCACCATTTTACAAAGAAGAAAATGAAGGTTCAGAGAGCTTAAGTCATCTGCCTAAGGTCACACAGCTATAAATGGTGGAGCTGGACTTTAAACCTAGTCAGACTGTTTTATGAGCCCTTGCTCTTTAAAAGCCCTTCTGCAATTATAATATTTCTCTTTTAATATCGGTAGTTCGTTGTTGGGTTTTGAGATTTTTCCTGGTAGCTTAAATATCAGCCCATATGCTGGTGGAACAGGCCTGTGGATGCTGCTCAGATCTCGTCTAGCCAGAGGAAAGTTCAGGTTAGGAATGCATATCATCATGGAAGTGGTGTCAGCATGATGGCGTTGTCCGAGCCTCAGATTTAGGCAGCGAGACCCAGAGTCCCAGGATCTTGGTTTGTGCTCTGGGAGCGGATGTGCCAGGGCCTGTGCTTGGAGTATGTCTGCACCCATGGAGCAGCTAATAGTCAGGGAGTCCATTCTGGTATAAACAGTGTTGGTATATTTAGAAATAATCTCTAGAGACTGTCATGTATGTTTATCTGCATGCTCAGAGATAAAAGTCAGGGAGGTGGGTCAGTACAAAAATGCTTGGGTTGACATCCAGTTGACACAATGGCTCTTTCCCAGGGACACAGGGCAGCCTGATACATAGGGCCTATTTTAGGGTCTTTCTTTATCAGTTTGGAATTGTCACTATCTGCACTGCAGTAAGACAAGACTAGCTGGATCTGCCTTTTCTGACTTAGGGGAAAAAAATCATCACACTGTCTTGCCTTAGATTTGCAGTCTTTCCTCAACATGCCTACATGTTGTGGGGCTCCTTTTTTTTTCTCCCCAACCCACTCGCAGATGTAACCTTCTGATTCACTGTCTAATTTAGGGCAGAAACTTGCAGAACAATGTCAAGAGGGTCTGTTTTCACTTCTGGATATTACACATGCTTAATGTTCTTGCTTTGAATGCATTCCAAGAGGATACAATAAATAAAGGCGTATGCACACATCTATGGCAGCGGCAGCGAGGCTCATATGGAGTCTGCTGCTTTGGGGATAAACTACATTTCTTTTTTCTCTTCTCTGCTTCCCTCCCCTTCTCATCCCTCCCCTTTCTTTCTTCCTTCTTACCTCCCTCCCTCTCTCCTTCCCTCTCTCCCTTGTTTCTTTCTGTTTTTCCTTAATCAAAATATCTTTTTCATTCATTAGGCAAAACAGTTTTCCAAGGAATTGTAAAAGGCAACAGAGATTGCATCTCTAGTACCATATATTCTGAAGTCACCAAATTATTTGCCTCTGGCTTTCCTTTCAGGTTTGATTCCCACTTATGCCAGAGTCAGCTACACTTACATCAGGACCATTGCTCTTTTCTATAAGATGATTCAGTTTTAAATGAACTCCTGTTTTGTATAATGGGACTCTGAAAGAGACTTCTTAAGCTGTCCACACTGTACATGCAGTTGCTGTGCTTGAAGGATATGGGGTTCTGCTCTATAGTACTTTCCACTGAAAGAGAAATTGAGGAATGGAACAGGGACCAACTACCCATGGAATCCAGGAAAGGGACAGAATTATTGGCTGGGTCAAGAAAAACTTATCTTAATCTAAAATAGTCACTAAGTTGAATTTATGTGTTATGGCCAGCTACCATGGTTTAATGTAACTTTAGTTTAATGTTTAGCAATGAGGGAGGGATGAATGAATATTTGATTTAAGACCTATATCTTTTATGATCAATTGGGAAATTTAATTTAGGGACAACAAATAGATGTGTGTGTGTGTGTGTGTGTGGTAGGTTGGTGAGAGTTTCTGGCATTTTGTTTAAATTTGAACATTAGCTAAACTTCTAGGCAAAAAAATGATATTAGAGTTCATACTTTTCAGTTGATTGGAGATTTTTCTTTGTTTTCCACCTTCTCCCGTCTTTTTCAAAAGATAGGGAAGATTTTTATGTATGGATAGTCTAAGATACCTAATGTTATGTATATATATGTGTACACATACATACACACACACAGACAGACACACACACACATATATATAAACCAAACTCGTTGCCACTGAGTCGATTCCAACTCATAGCGACCCTGTAGGACAGAGTAGAACTGCCCCATAGGGTTTCCAAGGAGTGTCTGGTAAATTCGAACTGCAGACATTTTGCTTAGCAACCGAGCTCTTAACCACTGTGCCACCAGGGCTCCATCTAGTGTATGCCAGGGCTTGTATTAGGAACTTCATGTGAATTGTGTAATTTAATTCTCAGAACGGTCCTGTCTTAGTAGATATGATTATTTTGATTATACAAATGAGAGAATGGTTCAAAGTAGCTGATGTCATGATAGTCCATAGGAGTTTTGATCTGGATATAGAGTTGTGGTAGTGGTGGAGGTTAAGAGATATGGTCTCTAGCCTATAAGAGCTGGGGGAGGTAGAACTGAGCTCTTGCACAAAGTCCAGAGCCTTAAATGGCTTCCTTGTTCATGAAAAAGAGATGAGACAGGTGTGGAGTCTGAATGTATACTGCTTGCATATTATAGAAACATTAGTATAAAAAATTAATATTAAAAACTAGATCTAGGATAATTGACATCCATAGTGTCCTTCAAAAATAAACACTAACTACTCTGAAGCATAGTTGTGTAGCCCAGGGCCCTTGAAACTTTCATAAAATAAGCAATCTTGGTGAAGATGAGCTAGCAAGAAAAAGTATAAACTTCATGACGAAGTAAACCACCATGAAGAAGACTCAGAAAATGCAACAAGCAGGAGCATTAATACCCTAAGAACTAAAGTAACAGGACAGTTTGAAGAGACTGTAAAATAAATTTGTTTAAAATGATTAAAGAGATAAAAGAAGAAATAGAAAACATACTAAAAGAATAGTGCTGTATAAAAAAAGATTTGAATAAAGGGCTCAGTAGTATTTCTAGAACTGAAAGACACAGTTATTGAAATAAAAAAAAACTTAATGAATGAGTTACACATCAGATTAGACATAGTGGAAGATAAAATCCGTTGATTGGAGGTTAGATCTAAGGAAATTGCCCAGAATGCAGCACAGGGAGATAAAGCATTGAGTATATGAAAGAGCAATCAAAAGAATTGGAGGATAAATTGAAAAGGCTCAATATATCTCTAAATAGAGTTTTGGAGACAATAGAGAGAATGGTGAAAAGGCAGTATTTTGAAAGAACAATCTAAGAACGTTCCAAAATTTGAGAAAGATACTGATTTTCAGGTAGTAGTAGCATGCTGAGTATTGAGTAGGGTAATTAAAAATAAATCTGTATCTAGACACTCAATGTGGATAACTGCTGAAGTGTCAAAGAAAATGCGAAAATCTTAAAAGCAAGCAGGGAGAAAAGATAGTCTATCTACAAACAGCCAACTTCAACCACAATAGAGGCCAGAAGACAATGAAATAATGTCTTCAAAGTGCCAAATGAATGTCAAGCTAGAATTCTGTACAAAGCTTCATTATTATTTAAGAGTAAGAGTGGAAAAAAAAAAAAAAAAACCTTTTCCATATAACAAATACTGAGAACATTTGCCTGTAAAATGATTCTTACTGAAAGAGCTACCAAAGAACATATTTAATAAAGAAGCATTGATTTTTTTTTAAAGGAAGACTAAGATTTAGGATGATTTGAAAACAACCCAGTTGCTGTTGAGTCTTTTCCAACTCTTGGTGACCCCATGTGTATCAGAGTAGAACTATGCTCCAGAGGGTTTTCAATGTCTGTCTTTTTGGAAGTGTACTGTCAGGCCTTTTGTCCGAGGCGGCTCTGGGTGGACTCAAACCTCCAAGATTTTGGTTAGCAGTCGAGCATGTTAACTGTTTGCACCACTTGATTTGAAAATAAGATGGTTTTAAACACCGAACAACAGTAAGATGAAAGATTAGTGATAGATGGGTGGGTGTAAAGATCAGAATTTAAAGTATTCTAAAGTCTTGATATTTTTCGGAGGATTAATGAACTATTATTTAAAACATTTCATAATTCAAAAGAAAAAAACAAATATCCACACATGGACCTGTGGGCACCATCATTATCACTAGAATAACAACCAACATACACTTAAGTTCTTACTGTGTGCTAAGGTCTCTCATTTATGTTTTTTCGTTTAACCTCACAGCAACCATATGAGTAAGGTAATGTTCCCATTTTGATAGGTAAGAAAACAGGGGCATATTTACCTTTGTATTTCCATTATTCAAAATAAAGTATGGCAATAGTATGTGTTCAGCAAATGTGAGTGAACCAAAAACTGAGCTCAGGTTTGAATACAGTCAATAACTTGCCCATGTCACAGTGCTAGAGAAGGGGTGAAACTGCTGTTCTAACTCAGGTTCTCAAAGACCCTGCTCTTCTTTCTGCAGTGCTCTGACCTTCCCTGTTTCCTTCTCTGGGTAAATGATTTTCTGGAATAGTCAGACATTGGCTCTGTACTTCTGTAAATTGATGCTCCCCTTCGCCCACCTCAAACATCCTCTGGTCTCCTGTGCAACTTGTCCCATTCAGACCCGGTGCCTTGGCTGTGTCTTTACGATACGTCACACAGACCTTAATCTTTGTTTTGATTTCAACAAGCCTGGGCTAGCTGTGGAAGCCCTGGTGGCACAGTGGTTAAAGCGTTTGACCGTTAACCAAAAGGCCAGCAGTTTGAACCCACCAGCTGCTCTGAGGGAGAAAGATGTGGCAGTCTGCTTCTGGAAGGATTTACAGCCTTGGAAACCCTATGGGGGCAGTTCTACTCTGTCCTGTAAGGTCACTTTGAGTCAGAATTGACTCAACGACAGCAGATTTGTTTGTTTTTTTGGGAGGGAGGCTAGCTGTCTCTTCCCAGTTTCTATGTGGTGGTACTCAAACAACATCGCCAGCACTGTGTTGCTAGGAAATGCAGTAAGGATTGTAGCGTTTGGAGCACGTGCCTCTTTCCTACGTCCTGCACACACCTGCCTTTACCATCTGTTCAGGATGCCCACTATTGCTGCTTCTAGCACCTTGACCCTGCCCTACTGAGGTCTCCATTGCATTCTGGGCTGTGAGTCTTAGGGTGTGGATTTCTTTAATCAAGGAATTATCACTGAGAAAACCAGAGACTAGACCCCAATGCTAGTCATGCACTTGAGAAGTGCCCAGAGTGAGATGTCCCGTATTCAAGGAATCTTCATTCAGTTTCCTGTATTTTAAATGAAAAGGCTATATCTTCTGAATATCTACCTTAGCTTTTTTTGGTTGTTGTTTGTCCTCTCCCACCCTTTTGGTTTGTTTAGGAACCCTGGTGGTGCAGTGGTTAAACACTCAGCTTCTAATCAAAAGCTCGGCAGTTCTAACCCACCAGCCGCTACTCGGGAGAAAGATGTGGCAGTCTGCTTCAGTAAAGGTTTATAGCCTTGGAAACCCTATGGGGCAGTTCTGCTCTGTTGTATAGGGTCTCTATGAGTTGAAATTGACTCGTTGGCAATAGGTTTTTTTGGTTTGTTTAATCATGGACTTGACTGTTTGGTTTCCTGAATTGCCAGTTAATTTCAAGCTAACACAGTTAATCAGGTTGTGCCACATGGCCTGGCTTGGACACAGAATGAGAGGGAAGCTTTGAGTGTACTTATATTCCTGTTGTTGGCTTCTCACATTCTGTAATCATCCTTTTCAGGGATTTTCTTGGTGTATTTTGGGTAGACCTGAGATCAAATTCATACCAGCGGGGTTTCTGGTTTACACTGCCAATGTTAGCAGGCCTAGTGGACAGATGGTGTCTTGAGGCCAAACAAAGGCTCTTGGCTTACTGTTGATGGAAGCTGTGGGCTCCTCCTCTCTGCTTTTCCCCCAAGAGGGGCTAGCTGTTGATCTCTGCAAGACCTGGACGGCCTGTGTTGTTGAAGCTTACATCTTGTGGTTTTGTGGCTAAGACAAGGCATTTTGATTTCCCCAGCCGTGTGCCAGAGGATCAGGATATGCCTTTTTTAGGGAGACAGCTGAAGTGGGTGGAAACACCATCCACGTTGCAGTTGGAGGAACTGGGTTCATGTTCTGACTCAACCGCCTCAGGTGTGGCCTTGGGAAAGCCTTTGATCCTCAGTTTCTCTGGCTGTAAATTGGGGGCATTAATCTCCATATTGTAAAGATAATTAAGATAAGATATGAGAAAATGTTTTGTAAACCTTAAAATACAATGTAAAGTATCTTTACTCTGAGGGCTTGGAGAATGGATTTTGGGAAATTAATGGCCCTTGCTGGGCAATACTTCAGTGCCAGGAACCATGGGAACTGTTAATAAATACTGATGAATCATAAGGCGGGGAAGCTGACTCAGTGTAGAAACCATGTTAAATATATATATTCAATCAGCTATTTGCTGAGCAAATATTTATTAAATGCCTACTAAATTCCAGGCACTGGAAATACAACAGTAAATAAGACAGGCGGGATCATGGTTAAAGTTTTCTCTGGCCCTCACAATGTTAGGAAAAATGAAGTGCAATTTTTCATAAAGTTAAATTTATTCAGTTTAAGGAATTGTCTTTTATGCTGGTAGTATATCCATCCTGCTTTTTGGTGTTAAAATGTGTTTGATTTTGTGAAATGATGGTGATAGATGATGGTAGTAGATTTAAACTTGTGTATGTGTGTGTTTGTAGCAAAAAAAAAAAAAAAATTTACTGGTACTTGAAATCCAAAGCCTAGGAACCCCAATCCGGCGCAGCCTTCCATCCAATGCAGAAGTCTCTTCAGCATCTCTAAAAGGTGGTCATCTGGAGTCCCTGGGTGGTACAAACAGTTAATGCACTCAGCTACTAACCATAATAGTTGAAGGTTTGAGTCCAGCCAGAGGTGCCTTGGAAGAAAGACCTGGTGATATACTTCCAAAAAATCAGCCATTGAAAACCCTGTGGAGCACATCAAGTTGTCATGAGTCGGAGTTGACTTGACAACAACTGGTTTTTAACAGGTGGTCATCTAATTTCCCCTTGGATAATTCCAGAGAAGGAGACGTCACTAACTTAGTAAGGTGGCTGTTCTGGTCTGAATAGACTTTATCTTTTGAATGCTCTTTTCTATATTAGATTGAAATCTGCCATCCTATAATTTCTGCCTGTTGATCCTACTTTTGCCACTTGGAGCAAACAACATACTATTACTCCATTACCTTTAGCCCTCCAGATTTTTTGAAGCAAGCTATCATGTTCCCTCTAAGTGCATTTTCCACTTCCTTTACCCATTTCTCATATGGCTTTATTCCTGAACCTTCACCCTCTTGTTCTGCCTCTTCTGGTCACCCTCCACTTTGTCAGTGTCCCTCTTGTAGTCTGGTCCCCAGAATTGACACAGGGCTCCAGCTGTCGGCTGGCTTGTGCCGAGTACTCAGCCTGCTGCTTCTCTTATTCTGGCTCTGAATACAGATTGAGGAAGTAAAGATCACCTTTGCCTTTTTAGCACCTGTGCTCCACTGTTGACTTGTACTGAGTTGCAGTCTACCAAAACTCCTAGGGTCTTTGTCATGTAAACTGCTGATAAGCCTGGGTTCCTTCTGCTCTGTGTTTAAGCAGCTAATTTTTTAGAATCTAAGTGTAGTGCTTTACATTCATGCCTATTATATTTCATCTTGTCACTTGGACCACAGTTTTGAGGACATCTGAATCCTGATTCAACCCTCCAGTTTACTAGCTGTTCATTCCAGATTTGTGTCAGCAGCACATTTGACGTATTTGTCTTTATCCAAATTTTTAACTCAGTGTTAAAGCTACAGCCAAAGACAGACTCCTGGGTCACATCAGTAGGGACCTTTCAAGACTAAATATATCAGTGAATCAATGCTCTAAACATCTGTGCATAGAATCGATACAACTACAATGCGTCAGTCACCAGTGCATCTATGAATCAGCTAACTACAGAACCATCTAACTGTATCATCCACACTGGTGATGTGACTTCTGTTTTTGACTCTTCCACTTATCTTTCTTTAAGCAATGTCAACCATGCCCATTATTGAACCACCATCTGTATGATTATGACTTTCAGATTTACCTTATTACCCCAGATATCTGTCTTGAGCTCACACTTTTAAATTTTTACTGGATGTCTCCAGAATGTTTCAAGAGTTTTTCAGAATCAATCCATTATCTTCTTGCCTTCTTTCTGTGATCTCTTCTTCTCTTCCTGTAATCTTTAAGTGATGGTGCCACCAAGTTGGCCAAGTCAGATACGTGGGAGCCCTTTTCAGTGTCTTTGTAATACTCTCCCTCTACATCTCTAATCAGCCGTTCTTAGAGATTCTACCTCCTTAATATCTCATAATCTACCCCTCAGAATTGTCTGTCTTGCCTAGATAATTTTAAGAGCCTTTGACTGGATTCACTATTCCTGATCTTACTTCTTCCAGTTCTTCCTCTACCATGTCACTACAAAGCAAAAGCACGAATTGGATTATGTCATTATACTGTTTAGAGTCCTCCTCTGGCTGCGTGTTCACTGTAAATAATGACTGGTCCTTTGGAGTCTGGCCTTTACTTGTCTCACCAGCCTAATCTCTTACTGCTCCCCTCTACCAGCCCTATACCTTAGATATACTATCTATCTGCTGGTTCCCAAATGCATTTGCTCATTTGTACTTTGCTCATGCTGTTCCCTTTATCTGGCACACGTTTTCATACTTTCTAGTCAACTAATTTCCTACTTCCTTCTTCAAGACTCAGGTCGAGCATCCCACCTTTAGGATTTCTTCTCTGACAGCTTCAGACAGAGTTAGGTGTCCCCTCTCTGAGCTGCCATAACTCTCTGGGTATACCCATTAGATAGCTTGCCACATGGTAGAGTGACTGCTTGCCTGGTTCTCCCACTTGGTTGGGGACCTTCTAGGGTAGGGACTGTGTTCTCTTTATTATTGTCACCACAACTCCTAGCACAGACCCTAGCATATAATAGGCACTCAGGGTTTGTTGAACAAATGAGTGAATGGATGATTTGATAAATCATTTCCAGTTTAGCCTGCACTGTATGATAGCCCATTCCTCTTTTTCAGCAATACTTTATGATTCTGTGTCTCTGACATCCCTTCGATTTACTGGCCATGTTTAAGAAAGTAAAAGGTATTTTGACATTAAGGTTTTTTTTTCTCCATAGGTGTTCCAAATTATCTGATTTTATAATCTACTCTAGGCTTGTTAAGCTCCGTTTTGCTGCTTAGTTACATGTTTGTTCCTCTGACCTGTATTAGTCAGGGAAGGCAACCAGCTGTAACAAGCAGCCCTCAAATCTCAGAGGCCTAACACAACACAAGTTTATTTTCAGTTACATCACTGTGCTGTGCAGGAATTCCTGGTCCAGGGGACTTCCATGTGGTGACTCAATGAGCGGGTTCCTTTCATCTTGCAGCTCTGCCCCTGTTTTAGGTCTTTGGAGTCCTTTCCATTCACCTGATGTATGGGGTAAGAGAGAGGATTGCAGACAAGGAAACAGAGTGGCTGGGTGTAGGAGGTTCTCATGGGCCAGGCCTGGAAGTAGCACACCATCACTTCGGCTCACATTTTATTAGCTAGAATTCAGCCCATCCAAAAGCCAAGGAGGCTGGAAAGTGAAGTCTAGCTGTGACCTCAGGAAGAAAAAGGGAACCTAGATATCATCAGTGAGCATTAACAGTCTCTACCATTGTATGCATTCTTAGGTCTGACTTCATGTTTCCCAGCCTGCATTTCTTCTCATCCAGGGCTTTTTCTGTGCTCCAGGCCCTTTGATCTTCCATCTCCCAACCTGGGGTGTGGTTTTTTTTTTTAAATTGTGGTGAAGATATACACAACAAAACATAGGACGTTCAACATTTTCTGCATGTATAATTCAGTGACATTGATTATATTCTTCAAGTTGTGAAACCATTGTCGCTATCCTTTTTCAAATTATTCCACCACCATTAACATAAACTTAGTGCCCCTAGGCAAAAAATCCCCTCCCCCCCTCCATCTCTGGTAACCACTGGTAATCTTTGGTTTCTATATATTTGCTTTCTTCATATAAGTGAGGTTATATAGCATTTGTCCTTTGCAACTGACTTATTTCACTCAGCATAATGTTTTCAGTGTCATGTTGTGGCATGCATCAGGACTTCATTTCTTTTTATGGCTGAGTAGTAGTCCACGGTAGACCTGTACCACGTTTTGTTTATCAGTTCATCTGTTGATGGACATTTCGATTGTTTCCACCTTTTGGCTATTGTGAAAAGTGCTGCAATGACTGTTGGTGTAGAGGTTCCAACCTGGGTTTTTGGTCCTTGGTCTTTGCTTTCCTGTTCTACCCCACCAGTCAGTTGGAACCTAACTCCTCCTTGCTCACCGACTTGTCAGGACCTGACTTAACTTCTCCTTAGGTCCCAGTTTCCAAGCAGCTTCTCTTTGCTTTGTTCATGTGTCTGGGACTAGATCATCTGAACCTTGGGACCTGCCAGGTGTGCTTCTCAGGGACAACCCATCCTATTCCAAGTCCTAGCATGATAGAGACAAACCTTCTACTATGTCCAGTGCTTTGAAGTCCTTCACCTGAGTACTGGGTGTGGATTTGAATTCCATTTTTAGAGACAATTAGAGAACTTAAAGAGCTGCAAGAAGAGCCATACAATAACTAAAACATAGGAAAATATGGCCTTTGAGAAGCCAAAAGAATCAGTGCTGTGTATTTGAAGAAGACAAACCTAAACGGGATATATATATATATATATGTATATATATATAAAGTTGGCTTAAATTCTTTTTTTTAAAGGCAGTAGAACTAGAGTAGTTGTTCTTTTGTTATTCTGAAGAAAAAAAAGAGAAAGTATCTAACATTTTAGTGTGAGATTTTTCGGTAAGAGACAAAGAAAGAATTCATTAATTCTAGAATTTTGGGACATGGGGCTTCCTGAGAGAGGTTAAATAATGTACTTTCTGGGAAGAAACTGTAGGTGGGAGAGCCCATGTCAAGTACCTTAGAAATGACCTGCTGGGTGGCAGGAGGTAGATGAGCATGCTCAAAATCTTTTCCCATTCTGTGATTCTTTTTTTTAATTTTATTTAATTTTTTTTCATTGTACTTTAGACGAAGGTTTACAGAACAAATAGTTTCTCATTAAATAGTCAGCGCACATATTGTTTTATGACATTGGTTAACAACCCCACGACGTGTGAACACTCTCCCTTCTCGACCTTGGAGGACCTTTTTTTTTGGTAAAAATATACATAGCCAAAGCTACACCATTTCAAAATTTTCTACAGGTACAATTCAGTGGCATAGATTACAGTCTTCCAGCTGTGCTGCTATTCTCACTATCCTTTTCCAAATTATTCCATCACCATTATCTTCAACTCACTGCCCCCTAGGCTTCCCATGCTGTTGTCAATATGATCTCACATAGATAATTCTTTTTTTTTTTTTGGTACCTTAGATGAAGGTTTGCAGAACAAATAGTTTCTCATTAAACAGTTAGTACACATATTGCCCTATGACAACGGTTAACAACCCCACGACATGTCAACACTGTCCCTTCTCAACCTTGGGTTCCCTACTGCCACATTTCCTGTCCCTTCCTGCCTTCTGGTCCTTGTCCCTGGACTGCTGTGCCTCATTAGTCTCGTTTCATTTTACGAGGCTGGCCAATCCCCGGCTGAATGGTGAACTTCGGGAGTGACTTCACCACTGAGCTAGCAGGGTGTCTGCGGGCCATACTCTCAGGGTTTCTCCAGTCTGTCCGTCCAGTAGATCTGGTCTTTTTTTTTTGTGAGTTGGAATTTTGTTCTACATCCTTTTCTAGCTGTGTCCAGGACCCTCAATTGTGGTCCCGGTTAGAGCCGTCAGTGGTGGTAGCCGGGCAACATCTAGCTGTACTGGACTCAGTCTGGTGGAAGCCTTGGTAGCTTTGGTCCATTAGTCCTTTGGACTAATCTTTTCCTTGTATTTGTTCTCTTCATTCTCCCTTGCTCCCGAAGGGTGAGAGCAGTTAAGTATCTTAGATGGCTGCTCACAGGCTTTTAAGACTCCAGACGCTACTCACCAAAGTAGAATGTAGAACATTGTCTTTATAAACTGTGTTATGCCAGTTGAGCTAGATGTTCCCCAAGACCGTGGTCCTCACAGCCCTCTGCCCAGCAATTCATTCCCTTGGGGAGTTCGGAAGTGTCTATGGAACTTCCATGACCTTTCCTTGTACAAGTTGTGCTGGCTTCCCCAGCATTGTGTACTGTCTTGCCCTTCACCAAAGTTACCACTTATCTATAGTCTGTTTAGTTGCCCCCCCACCCCTCCCATCCCTCATAACCAACAAAGATTGTTTCTTTTTGCATGTTAACTTTTACATGAGTTTTTACAGTAGAGGTCTCATACAATATTTGTCCTTTTGTGATTGACTTATTTCACTCAGCATAATGTCCTCCAGTTTCATCCATGTTATGAGATGCTTCACAGATTTGTCATTGTTCTTTATCATTGCATAATACTTCATTGTGTGTATGTACCATAGTTTTTTTATCCATTCAACTGTTGATGGTCATGTAGGTTGTTTCCATCTTTTTGCTATTGTGAACAATGCTGCAGTGAATATGGGTGTGCATACGTCTGTTCATGTGACAGCTCTTATTTCTCTAGGATATATTCCTAGGAGTGGGACTGCATTTTGTAGTGCTTTTTTTTGTGGTGCTGACGTTTTCTTTGTTCCTCTTACTCTCCTGTGCTGAGTTCCTTTTGTTTGTGGATTTTTTTTTTTCATTTCTTTTGTTTTTGTAGGTTTGTTTTTACGAGACTTTATGTTTTTCTTCTTTATTTTGATGAGTAGGTTTGTTAACTTTCTTTGTGGTTACCTTGAAATTTCCCCTTATCTTCCTAGATTTGAACCAGTCTGTTATTACTTGGTATCACCTTGCCTTCCTCTCCATTAGAAGATTCTATACCATACGGTTTATTCCCTCTTTTATTGTTCTGATGTTGATGTCATTTACAGATTAAAAAAAAAAAAAAGGCTGGAGATTATGCTTTTGGCTCGTACTTCTTCTAAGAGATGTTCATACTGAAAGTATTTGTCCCTGGGTAATATTTCCCAATGATTTCGTAAATGGAAGGGGTATTGTCTCATAAGATTTCAGGAACTATGAAGCCTGAATTCCTTTACCAGTTTCATCACCCACTCACTCTGTAGGTCACCCACGGGGGAAGGTCACTTCTCCATTCTTTGGATAGTCTGTTTCTCTGCCAAGTAGGGATGAGAACAGGATGGATTTCCAGGAGCTTTGGGGGAGAAGTAATTCATGCTTCTAACATGCTTTAGAATTTATAAGTAAAACAGCCTTGTGGTAACTCAAAATACATTATACTTTTGTTTGGTTAGATGCATTTCTCTGCGTCTTTGTTCTTTGGCTCTTGCTCTGAGACATGAGCAGTTTTTTTGCAAATACTGTTTCTTAGAAATAGCTCATTAAACCTGTGTGCTTCTCCTAGTGAGGCCTGAAGTGGTGCCCCTGCTGGACTAGGGGCTGGGGAGGAGGCAGAGGAGGCTGGATGCTAACACCTTCAGGCCAGGGACTTAACTGTAGAGGCAGTGAGGGAAGTGGTTAAAGTACAGACCCTGGATCCAGGCTGCTTGGCTTGAATTGGTGCCTTTGCCCAAGTTAGTTAACCCCTCTGTGCTTTGGTTTTCTCATCTGTGAAGTGGGGATAATAATGCCTACCTTATGGTGATGTTTGGTGCCCTGGCGGCACAGTGGTTAAGAGCTTGGCGGCTAACCAGAAGATTGGCCGTTCGAATCCACCAGCCGCTCCTTGGAAATTCTGTGGGGCAGCTCTACTCTGTCCTATAGGGTCACTATGAGTCAGAATCGACTCAACGGCACCGGGTGTGGTTTTTTTGGTTATGGAGATATTGCCAGGATTAAATAAATTTATACTGTATATGTAAAACCTTGCGAACAGGGTCTGGCTCTTAGTAAATGCCCTGTAAGATTAACTAATTTTTTTTAAACACAAGAATTTCAGAAGCGTACCCTAGTCTCGCATTATCCTCTGTAACTTGCTGAAATAACAGCCTGCTCTCATACATTTCAAGGGCCCCCTATCCTCACACCGACTCGGGTTCTGTTAGGAGATGACCAGCAACACACGGAGTAACCAATTTTCCAGCCTACAGGATTTAGTTGAAGTGGTTATCCCATGAAATGACAGCATTGAGAGAATACCAGAGGTCTCCCCTACAATAGCTTATACTCTCTTGACATTCTTAAATGAATCAAGAAGGTGCTAAACTGGTAGGGGAGGGCTATGCTTCCAGACCCACATTATTACTTCTGGGAGGGTCTGTAGAGTTCTGAGACTTTGCGCTTCTTAGTCTAACGAAATTGAAGCTGTTCCCAGTTCCTGGTGAATTATTCAGCCTTTACCTCTAGTCTGTGTTCTCCAGTGATTTAACCTATTTAATGCCAGATGCAGACGGCTGGGGTAGGGAGTAGGGAAATAATACTATATGGGCATAGAGAGAATAACTGTTCAGTACTTACTTACAGTGTGGGCCTCTTTCATCTTCCCTTATCCACCCTGCCCATCCCCTGGGTGCTGGCCTCTAACCCTGGGGTAAGCCAGGGATGTGGGGAGGGCAGTAGTAGAATAAGCATCTCGTGGGAAGAATAGGATTAAGTAGGCTAAGGCCACACTGTTTTGAAAAATTAAATTCAACAAATGTTCTTTGAGCATCTCCTATGTGTAAAACACTGTACCAGGTGCTGTGTGAGGTACTTAGAGTAATAGGACTTGACTCCTGCCCTCAATGAGTTCATGATCTCCTGGGGGAGATAAACACATAAATAAAACAGATTGGATTAGTACAGAAATAAAGGACAAGGAATGGGAAGTATCACATACACCATGCTCTAAGATTCCTTCGGGTCCCAGCTGGGCTCACTTAGTGCATGTTATACAGCCAGAGACTTGTTTCTGTTCCACCCTTACTCCCCAGACATCTGTGACTGGCCTTCTTCTCCAGACCAATCCTACATTGTTAGGCAGAGGTGAGGGCAACAGGACTCTACCTCCCCCTTAATAAGTCCTAAAAGTACAGGGTACTCATCCCCATTGGTCAAATAACCATCATCCCCTGGAGACCGCTTAACTCTGCCCCCTTCATTCTGCTTTCACCTTGTGATGATTTTATACAGATGAGATGCTGGATATATTAGTTTGCTATTGCTGCTATAACAAATAGACACCAACTTGGTGTTTTAAAACAGCACATATCTATTATTTTGTAATTTTGGAGGTTGGGAGTCTAAAATGGGTCTGCAGGGTTGGTTCCTTCTGGAGGTTCTGGGGGAGAATCTGTTTCCTTGCCTGTCCAGCCTCTAGAGGCCGTTTCTTGGCCGGGGGCTCCTTCTTCCATCTTTAAACCAGTAGCATAGCAACTTCTCTCTGCTCTCCTGCCTCCTTATAAGGATCCTTGTGATTATATTGGGCCTGCCTGGATAATCCAGGATAATCTCCCCATCTCAAGATTCTTAATATGCATGCAACGTTTCTTTTGCTATATAAGGTAACATATCCACAAGTTCTGGGCATTCAGATGTGGACATCTTTGGGGGGCTGTCATTCAGCTGACCACATTGGGCCTCTGCTGTGTGAAGTGTAGTGACTAGAGCAGTTTTTGGAGGGAGGTTTCTTATTCTGTGCCTTCCGGCTTTAGACTTTACCCCACCCTGGGTTAATAGAAACAGCATCCAGAAACCCAGAGGCTTGGGCTCAAGTTTGGCTCAGCCCTCACTTGCTGTGGAAGGTCAAGTGGATTGCTTTCTCTGAGCCTCATTGTCCTTACCTAGGAAACGAGAGGGTTGGGCCAGATGCTCTTCAAGGCCTTTCCAGCTTCACCATGTGGCTGGGTCTGCGTTCCCTCCCTCCCCTGTCTCTCATTGCTCATTTCCTGTCCTCACAGCACTCCCTCCCATCACCTGAAGGGGTGGAAGAGGCCAGGTGTGTGAGGCCTTGGGCAAATGGCTCTTGGGCTCCAGTTAATTAAAAGGAGGACAGGGATGGCAGAAATGAAGGGCATGAAGGCACAACTTTATTACCTGCCCCCATTCTCCTGTCCCCACATAAAGTATCCTTGGAAACAAACAAAACATTACATTACCATGATTTCATATGAAACTTTAATTACCTTTCTTTTCCATCTAAAGCTTGATAAGGTCGCATATTTCTAAACTGCTGGCCAGATGGAAAATGTGTCTCCCTGTGGCTCAGATGTCTTGTAGCCCAATCTGTGTAGTGACTGGTATGAGCTGTTGTATTCAAGGAAGTGAGAGAGTCTTGCCAACCCTGGACATGGCTTTGAGCCATAAGACATCACTAGGTGTTGTTTGTTCTGTCTGGGAGGGGTGGTCCAATCTTGTTCTGGAGTAGTCTGGAGAAGTTGCCAGAGGACAGTCAGCACCCTTCAATGGCTGGTAAATGAGGGCGTAGCTCCACGGTCTCCTACCCCTCTTTATCACTGCCAACTCCAGAGAGAATATTGACTTGAAAATAGTTAACCTTTATTACCAGTAAAACTAGTTGCCATAGAGTTGATTCCAACTCATGGAAACCCCATGTGTGCTAGAGTAGCACTGTGCTCCATAGGGTTTTCAGTGGCTAATTTTTTAGAAGTAGATCACCAGGCCTTTTCTCCGAGGTGCCTCTGGGTGGACTCAAACCTCTAGCCTTTTGGTTAGCAGCTGAGTGTGTGCTAACTTTTACACCACCCAGGGACTCCTAACCTTCGAAAACCCTGTGGAGCACAGTTCTACTCTGACACACATGGAGTTGCCATGAGTCAGAATTGACTCGATGGCAGCCGGTGACCTTTATTAAGCATACATTATTATTAATGCATCCTGTTTAATCCTTACAATATTATTTTACTGATTAGAAAACTGAGGATCAAAGAGGTTAAATTAATTTGACAAAGATCACACAGCTAAAAAGTGGAGAGTTAGGATCTCAACTCAAACCGAGATCTAATTACAAAGCACATTTTCTTTCTCCTATACCACATGTTTTCTCTTGGGTTCTTCTTCACCTAGAACCACTGACCATGGGAGTGAAGTGAAGGACCCATGAGTAGTTCAGGAGGGAGGAGCATCTCAGTTACTGAGGCACCGAGCTGCTGTCTTATAGGGTGACAGCTCGAAGCCACATGTCTTTGGCAGAGGTAAGCCAAGTGCTTTAGAAAGCCCAGCTGCCTGGAGCTGTCCTTTGGGCCAATCTCACATTGGCTGCATTAGTCTCAGGTCCAAATTTAGTTACAGACTCTGAAAGAGCAACGTCCCTGGCTGGGCAAATGTCACCAGAGAACGTGTGTGGGTGTATGTCTGTGTGCGTGTCCGGGTGGGTGGCTGTGTGACTGTGGCATCGCCTTCCCAAGGAGCCAGGCAGCTTCTTGAGGCAGGGAGGGTACCTTACACATCTGGGTCCCCCACAGCAGCCACACTAGCCAGGCCATGGTAGGCAATCGCCAGACATTTCTTGGCCCTTACCCTGCGCTCTGCACTGTGGGGCTGCAAAGTGGAATGAGACAGGGGCCCTGGGCTCAGGATTATGTTGGAGCAAAGGAGAGAATCATGTACATACTTAATGTGGATATAAGGAGAGCAGTGACAAGGACCATGAGCAGGGCAGATGAAAGTGATGATGCTCTGTGTTTCTGAGCCACGTATTGGTAATGCATGTGTGTTTGTGTATGTGTGCATGTGAGTGGGTGTATGTACTTGTTCCTCTCCCTCCCCCCATCACAGTTCACTTTACACAATTGTATGAGGTGAGAGGTTGGGGACTTCATATCACTTTGGCTGAACTGGGAAGTTGGCCCAAGCCATCTTGAGTGTGAGCCCTAAATCTTTAGTTTTATAGAGAAAACTACCTCTTTTTCATGCCACTCAGCTCCCAGTATCTGCAGTTGTAGGCTGCCAGGGGCCACCCAGTAACAAAGCTATATTTAGTCCATTCTATGCTTCATACTGAACAGAGATTTTTCTCCAGTGGAATACTGAGTGCATAGAGCAGATCAAAGCAAATGCTCTATCTCCCCCAATAACCTTTTCTACCTAGGTAGCTCTCACGTTTAGAAAGATGCTTCAAGTTGCCCAAAGATTCCACATGTATGCTCTTTATCCCCCTTTTATCATTTCCAGTGGATAGCTATTGTTAGCCCATTTCACAGACTGGGAAAACCAAAGGTAGGAAGGCTACCAAACAAGCTGGGTGTCAAGGGAAGCCAGTGAGTAGGTAATTGTTGTTCCAGTGGCATATTGCTCCAAATCTTGTGTGTATTAGAGAGGACCAAGCAGAGCAGCTTAATAAATCAGAAGATATTTCAGAAGCTGCACACTGGTGGGGGCGGGGGAGTGCACAGACTGCATATTCTTTTCTCAAGGAGTTCTGGGGATCCTAGCTCATTAGCCATGTTTGTGGATACTGGAGTCACCCTATTTAAGTGGCTGCCCTACTCAGTAGGTGCTTTTCAGATTTAAGTATTTATTAGCATTAAAGGAGGAAGTTCAAGGGTGGGGATGGGCCAGTTGTAGGGGTGGGGCAAAGCTGAGAATCCATCTGGGAAGCTTGTTTCTTTTGCCCACAGGTTTCAAATCATACACTTCTCTGCTACCCATATGCGAATTCTAGAATCAGTGAATCCAAAAAATTGTGAATTCCCTCATTTTTAAGATGTGTAAGCCCAGACGGAGAGGTGACCTGCCAGAGTCACACAGCTACTTACTGGGGGAGGCAGGAGGAGATCCACGTATCCAGCATAGCTACCCCTTATTCTTGGACTTCTTGGTTCCAGAGGGAGAGACGACTCGGATGTGGGAGTGGCTGGAATGGTCTGTGCTTCACAGGAAATGTGGGGAGCTGTAAAATGCTGGCACTCTGGGTAGGGTCCATGTTGGGGTACTCACCAAGGCCTTCCTAGTGCTCAGCCCTGGTGCCCTTCTTAGGCCCCAGGCTTCCCTGCTGTAGGCCCCAGGGACTCAGCCCACTTTAACAATACTGCCAACAACATCAACACCAAAAGTAACACCAATTAATGTCCACTGTTCATTGAGAACTTAGTGTATGGCTGCATCATGCTAAGTGTTTGCAAATGTTTTCAAGTCCTTGAAACAATCAGAAGTGTCTAAGCCTCAGAGATGTTAAGTAACTTGCCCAGGTGTGTAGAAATGGTAAGGGCAATACCAAATTTGAACTTGGGTCTCATATGACTCCTGAACTGTGCTTGTAACCACTGTTGTTAGTTACCGTTGAGTCTATTCTGACTCATGGTGACCCCATCTGTGCAGAGTAGAACTGCTCCATAAGGTTTTCAAGGCTAAAACCTTTTGGATGCAGATCGCCAGGACTGTCTTCTGAGGTGCCTCTGGATGGATTCGAACTGCTAACCTTTCTGCTAATAGTTGAGTGCTTAACCATTTGTGCCACACAGGGACTCCTTGTAAGCAATAGACTATACTGTTTTCTCCTCCTGGAGGTAGCTGCCAGTATCCACTCAATTCCATTGTATTTCTATCCTCTAGAATTTAGCATCTCTAGAGCTCAGCCCCCTGCCTACCCACATTTTCCTTGTTGTCTTCATAGACCACCACCCAGACCAATTTTTTCTTAAAAGTTATAACCCTTGTAATTACTAGGGGAGCCTAGTCAGGGAAGCATAACATAAACAAGGATGACAAAGTTACAGAGATGGTAGAGTTTTACAGCATTTTTACAGCCCTGGTTTCTACTCGTGAATTCTAACTCCATTGTAGATGAAAAATAGAAGTGTTATTGACTTCTGTCTTCTACTTTTGGACTCTTAAGGATGGACTGTCTCAACCTCCGCTTCTGTTTCCTTTTGGCCCAGGCTTTAGATGCAGTTGAGGCCTGGGGAAGAATCCAGGCAGCACCTTAGGTGCCCTTAGCCCAAGTTGGGAACTTGGATCTCTGTCTTCTTGCATCCATTTCCCTGAGCCTCTGTCCCACACAAGGATGCCCCTCGACAACATTTCCTCAGTCTTCCTTGGAGAAAAACATGTTGGAGTGGAGGGGCCAGGAGGGGTCAGATACCACTGGATCTAGGAAATGTCAGAAAAACCTGAGCGGAAAGAAGAGGAATGGCAGCTCGGGGTGCAAGAAGGGTGGGAAACAAATGCATATGGAGGAAAAGAGGTCAGGAGTTTTCTGGTGGCACGAGGCTCTGAGGAAAGAGCATGGATTTAAGATGCCAGAGAGATTATGGTTGGGGAGTGGGTAGGTCAGTCTTCGCCTGGGTCTCACTGGGTGGGGGTCCATGTGCTTTTACTTTTCTCTGCCTTGGTTTCATCATTAGCAAATGGGAATAATGTCATTTGTCTCCTCCCCTAAAGTTATCAGGTCCCTGGGTTGAATTCAGCATTCCTTCAGCAAACATTTCTTTTTATACTCAGTGTGTGCCAGGCCCTGGGCCAGGCAGCAGAGCTGCGGTGATGAACAAGTCCTGGCCTTCCTGGAGGTGCTCATAGGTGCCCAGAGCAGAGCTCTTGAACAAGACCAAAACACTGGAAAGGCGAGGGATTGCTCTAACATTCTGATCATCCAACTCTCACTGCCAGAGTTCTGCCGCCTGATATTAAATGGCGCTTGAGAAAACTGCAGATGTATTTGGACATATGTCTGGTTTTACTCAATTGTAAAGGCGTGTTTGTGTATGTGCATGTGTGATTTATTTGATATTTGAAAGCAATTTATGACCAAAATTCTTTGCATCTTCCTCCAGGCCTGTGTCAC
Source organism: Trichechus manatus latirostris (assembly GCF_000243295.1). Classification (NCBI taxonomy): domain Eukaryota; kingdom Metazoa; phylum Chordata; class Mammalia; order Sirenia; family Trichechidae; genus Trichechus; species Trichechus manatus. The sequence continues at coordinate 5,261,937 of NW_004444017.1, forward strand.
GTGCTGAGGGCTTCTCAGAAGGCTCTGTGGAGAAGCACTTGTGTAAGGATGGGACTTGTCCTGTCACACGGCTTCCACCCCCCTTCCTGCAATACAGCTTAAGTGTCTTACATTCCAACTACCTTCTGGCTTCCTTTTCCCAATAAGGACACCCCTTTCTTCCCAAATCTCCATCCTCCTGGAATGTTTCTTCAAGTCCGTAAGCCCAACACTCATCCCTCTCTGGCTTTGAGGATAATATACTCCTGGGATAAAAAACTATAAGAGAAACCGAGGCTGTAGGATTGTAGTTGCTGTGTTGCCCTTCGTAGCTGGGTAGCCCCCTTGAACTTCCCCCTAAGAGGAGGCTAATTGGAGGCAGCCATTTAGGATTGCTCAACTGCCCACGCCAGTGAGCAGAAGGGGATGAATACTGGACTGTACTTCATTCAGCCCCTGCCTTGGAGGTCAGTAGGGAGGAGATGTAGGCGTCAGTCTCTAGAGCCCTAAGAAACCTGGTGGTGGTTGGGCTAGCTGGTCAGGGGTGGTGGGGAACATTAAGATGCCTGAATGAAAAAGTTCTAGGAACTGACTCTGAGCTAGAAGGGACCTCGTACGGTGTCTGGTCAAATCTCCTCATTCTAAAGAAGAGGATCTTAAGATCCAAGGAAGCAAAGTAATTTGCCTGAGAGCATAGAGCAAGTGGGTGGTGAAGCGGGGATTGGAATTCAGATCTCTTGACTTCTGGCCCAGTTATTTTCTGACCAAACTTGGGGAAAGAGTCAAGATAGCTTCATATCTATATAAAGCTGAATATTTACCAAGGAATGACAGCCTCAGAGGGGGGACTTGCTTATTTTTTTCCTTGCCTTCCACCTTCTTGCCTGCCTGCTGTCAGGAAAAGGTTTTGTGGGGATTAATGAGATAAATGGCTTTGACTTTTCTAAATGAAAGAAGTATTACACTTCATACGATGCATCGTTATTAAATGGACTGTGAGTGTATAGGAATAAGCTCATGCTCTTTCTTTGTTCTGCCTTAATAGGAATTAGGGACATCCAGGAGTAGGGCAAGCCAGCCATGTACAGGTATATTGATGTGTGAATATGTGGGGTGACCGCCCCCATACAGTGCAGTCCCACTGATAATGGAAGAATTTCAGAGCCTTTCAGGATCCTTGGAAAATCGAGCGCTGTTTTCAAGCATCTTTGAAATTCATTGTGAGAGATCTGTAAGGATTCTCTTTTTCACAGATTGGTACCATCAATATTTGTATGTGAGATATAGCAATTTTTAAGAGATGGTTGTCTAACATGGAGGGTGTGCTTCTGGGAGAAAGATGTACAGCTTTCATGTTTTATTTCGGTACCCTGGGGTTTTAGAGGTGGGTATCTGTAGAATTATGCTTATTAAATAATACTGTATACTTGGGTAGTACCTTTAAGTTTTCAGAGCATTTTCATATACATAATCTTATTTAGTCTTTATGATTGTCCTGGGAGGAATTTATTATTATCTCTATTTTGCAGATGAGTAAATTGAGGCCCAGGGAAGCATACATCCCTTGATACTTGGCAGTATGGCTGGTGGTGTGAGCAATGACCACAGAATCAGAAGGCCTGGGTTGTGATACCGCTTGGCTGTGTGGCTGGGGGAGACCACTCAATCTCTCTGATGTATAGTGCTACCCTAACTCTTTGAGGGGCTTGTAGTTATCTGGATGGCACATCTCAGAGCTGGGGCCTGAACCCAGATCTCCTGACCTGGTGTCCTAGTGCCTTTTACTGTGTGTATCCATACCAGTCCATACATCATGGAGTCGAGTTGACATTGGGATTGTTTTAAAAATCAAGATGAAAAGAACAAGGAGAGGATCTTGCCTGCGTTTCTCGACTGATTTTCAAATCAGCCGTTTTACTTTACCTTTAACCTAGATTCTTCTGTCTGCAAAAACCCACAGCTGGAGATACAGGGGTGTGAATTATCCTTTGTCTGGAGCTTAGGTTAAAGTCAGCAGATGGCTGCAAAGAGAAGGCATGTTAGGTTTTCATGGGAAGTCTTGTTTGTCTGTGGCTGCAGGCTGATGCTTGTATTTTCCCATGGGCTGGGAAGCAGCAGGAAGAGACTCCAGGCAGGCAAGTAAGGTGGGCGACCTGTTTGCCAGGGGGCCTCTGGGACTGTCAGCCACTGGACAAGAATCCAGCACTGGTCTGGCCGCAGTAATTTTGGAAGCTTCCTTAAACAACAAAACTGTAACTTTTCTTTCTGATTAACAGGGAGGAGATCCAGGCACCAGTCTTCAGGGTCCCAAGGAACCTGGTGGGAGTTAGGCTGGCTGGTAAGGGGTGACAGGGAGCACTGAGCTGCTGGACCAAAAGGTTCTAGAACCTGAGTATTTGTGCTAGAAGAGACCTACTATGGTGTCTGATCAAACCTCCTCATTCTAAAGAAGAAGAAATTGAGATCCAAAGAAGCAAAGTGATTTACCTGAAAGCACAGAGCAAATTACTTATTGTAGAGAGTTTGAAAATATAATAATAAAAAACAGCTAATGCTGATAAAGCTCTTAACGCTCAGGCACTATCTGAGAGTTTTAGATCTATTAACTCATTTTATCATCTCAACAACGCTGTGAGATAGACACTGTTATTATCTCTATTTTACAAATGAGGAAACATGGGCCGTCAGAGACTATATGACTGTTCAAGGTTGCACAGCCAGTAACTAGCACAGCTAGAATTTGAATCCAGGCTGCTGAGTTTCCACGTGCATTCCCTTAACTACTAGGCTAAGTTGCCTCTCTGGAAATAAGTGTTACTTGCCACCTAATATAACCACCATTAATATTTTTATGTGTTTCCTTCTAGTCTTTCTTCTATGAAAAATGTTTCTTTTATAAAATTGGGATCCTATTGTACATTACATCTTTGGACCTTTTTTGTGTTACTTAATATTATGTTGTGGAAAAAAAATTATATATTATTTAACATTTTTTAAAAACATAATTTTTATGGCTTCCTAAAATTCTGTCATATGGACATACATTGATTTATCTAACCAGTCCTCCAATGATGGGCTTTTAGGTTATTTCCAATTTGCCATTAGTATAATTTACACTAAATCGGGGTGAATACCCAAGTGCATTGCTTTGCCAGAATTTTGGTTTAGTTCTTTAGGGTAGCTTCTGAAACACTCTTGTTACAGAGTGCTAAATTGCTTCCCTGACGGGATTTATCAGATCATACTTCCCTCTGGCAATGTAGAAGAGACGCTGGTCAGAGTTGAGGAGCTCAGGTTCCCCTATCCCAGGGCTGGAGAAGCTAGGGGCACAGCCTAGTCATTCTCACCCACAGACCAGAGGCACTCAGAGCTGCCTGAGTGCCTGAGTTTGTGAACTCTGAGCTGTAAGAACAGGGCCGCTCCTCTGCTGAGGGACCACTGTGCCATTCCACTGTATCAGACTCTGGGCCCATATGCTGGTCATTTACAGGCGTGAAATGGAGTTAGAGGAGTTACTGCTGGTTCACAAAGGTGCCATGGCCACTTTAATAGGGTGACAGACAGTAACGGTGCAGGGTGAGTGGGTATTAGCCAACCTAGCCTTCCTGTCACCCTATCCTCCAAGGTGGTGAGAAGGAAGGAGGTTGGGACGACCGAGTATACGTCAGTTGAGTCATCTCCCAGCTCATGATGACCCCATTCACAATGGAATGAAAGGTTGCTGTCTCAGTCATCTAGTGCTGCTTTAACAGAGATACCACGAGTGGATGGCTTTAGCAAAGAGAAGTTTATTCTCTCACAGTCCAGTAGGCTACTAGTCCAAATTCAGGGCGTCAGCTCCAGGGGAACACTTTCTCCATCAGCTCCGGAGGAAGGTTCGTTCATCAATCTTCCTTTGGTCTGGGAGCTTGTCTGCGCAGGAACCTCAGGTCCAAAGGACGCACTCTGCTCCCAGCACTGCTTTCTTGGTGGTATGAGGTTCCCATGTGTCTCTGCTCGCTTCTCTCTTTTATGTCTCAAAAGAGATTGCATTAAGACACTGATCTTGTCAACCTCATCAGTATAACCTCATCACAGTGATAGAATTTACAACACATGAGGAGATCACATATAATCTCATCATAGTGGTAGAGTTTACAACACATAAGGAAATCACATCAGATAACACAATCATACAATACTAGGAATCATGACGTAGCCAAGTTGTTACGTTTTTTGGGGGACACAGTTCAATCCATGACAGTTGCCCAGTCCTGTTCCATCCCCATGATCAGTTGAAGATCTCACCGTTGTGATCCATGGGATTTTCATTGGCTGATTTTTTTGAAAGTAGAACGCCAGGCCTTTCCTCCTAGTCTGTCTTGGTCTGTGAGCTCCGCTGAAACCTGTTTAGCATCATAGCAATACACAAGCTTCCACTGACAGATGGGTAGTGGCTGCACATGAGCTGCATTGGCTGGGAATCTAACCTGGATCTCCTGCATGGAAGGTGAGAATTTTACCACCGAACCACCAGTGCTCCCTCTAGTTCTGGTGACTGGGAAAGGTGTAATCACTCTATATCTCTGTTTTCCTACCAATAAAATGGGGCCAAAGCAAAAAATCACCCTATATCATGGGGCTAGAGGTCTAAGTGATTAATACTATGAGGGAAAAATTCATGGGACAATTACATTTTAGGATACTCATTAATTCATTAATAAATTCATTCAACAAATTTTTATTGAGCACATACCATGCTCCAGGCTGTTCTGGGCTCTGAGGATACAGCAGTGAACAAAATAGACAAGGGTGCCTGCCTGTTGGGGCTTCCCTTCTGTGAGGGGAGACAGATGAGAAACAAATATTCATTTAACGTATGAACACACATGTATTTAACATATGACAAATTTACTAATAAAATAATCCAATAGCATCATTCTTGTAAACTTCTGAATATAAATCTGTGAAGACTAAAGTTCTGTTAACCCATCAGCAAATGATTTTTGAGTATCTACTAAGTGGCAGTCAAGGAGCTAAGATTTCTGCGGGTCACAAAGCTGACTCCTGCTCTCAGGGAGCTTACAGATTGTTGGAAGAATAAGAGAAGGACCCAAATACTAGAGTTGAACTCATCTCAGGCAATCGTTAGCTGAAGCAAAGGTATAGGATGAGCCCATATTTGGGTCCTGTTGGCATTGTGACAGAAACTGCTGTGGTCCCCCTCTCCTCCTTTATTCCCTCTGCTTATATCCCTAGATATCAGCAACCTGAAGGGTTTCCCATTTTTCTAGCTGGGTATCTGTCCTCAGTCAGGGGCAGATCTATTTTTGCACTACAAAGGCTACTCTCCTGTCATGCTTAAACAGCAGAAATGATGACTTAAGTTTTAAACTTTAATTAGTCCTCAACTTTTTTTTTTAATTCCTCCGTTGCCATTGAGTCAACTCCAACTCACGGCGACCCCACGTGTCAGAGTAGAACTGTGCTCTATGGAGTTTCCAATGGCAAATTTTTAGGAAGTAGATCACTAGGCCTTCCTTTCAAGGTGCCTCTGGGTGGACTCAAACCTCCAACCTTTCTGTTAGCAGCTGAGCATGTTAATTGTTCACACCACCCGGCGACTCCTAATCCTCAACTAGGTCCTGTAATTTAGGTTTGCTGTCACCAGGTGGTGATAGGTGCCTTAATTCACGTAGCAAGAGATCTAGATTTCCCTCCTCTCCATGCTTGAAAATAAGTGGAAGAAGTATTTTGTTACTATTGCAAGATTATGGTTTAGCTGTATCTACCAGTTTGTTTTCTGCCTGCTTTTCTTGTGCTCTCCGATGTCCATGTGAGACAGCCCTTGAGTACAAAGGGGAAAATGACATTATGATTGGGGTCCTCTAGCCAAGGTAATACTGGCCTTTAAGTCCTCTGCAGCTATAAGGTAGTGTGCATCCCTACTAGGATTCCTTTTTCTGTCTGTAAAGAACTGAGAAAAAGTTTAAGTTGCTGGATCATTAAAAAACCAAAAACAAAACAAAAACTCCATTGCTGTCAAGTTGATTCTAAGTCATAGTAACCCTATAGGACAGGGTAGAATTGCCCATAGGGTTTCCAGGGAATGACTGGTGGATTTGAACTGCTGACCTTTTGATTAGCAGCCAAGCTCTTAACCACTGCGCCACTGTAGGGCATTAGAAGGTGTAAAGCCTGTAGCTCTACTACCTTTCCATTTGGCTTGTTCCTCCGAAATGCTCCAAGTTCTCTGCCCCCCCACCCCCGCCTTTTGCCCCGGTCATTAGAAGCAGGAGGGGTGTAGACCAGAAAAGAGGGTTTTATTTAAGGCAGCCCCTGACCATCGGAGTCGGAGAGATAGCCATAGATGTCCTTGATCCCTTGCTGTCTCTGTCTCTGTGTGGTCACAGGGCCCGCTCTGAGCTCCCCATGTCTCATGAACCAGGTCTGTAGCGGGGTGAGGGGTGAGAAGGGCGGGGAGAGTAAGAGAATGTAGTTGAAAATAGTGTGAAAATAGCTCAGGCAAGAGGAAAAAGGAGTCAGTTGCACAGTACTGTGGTTCACATGTTCAGAAAACCCTTTGGGTGCTCGCTCAGGTGAGAGGATTTCCATCTCAGCCAGGATGGCCTGGGGCTCTCTCACTTAGGTTTAGGGGAAAATGTCAGCTTTCCCATCTGCCCACTGAGATGAAATGCATTTGTCATTCATCTCTCAAAAGTATTAGACACCAGAAAAGGACTTTCGGTTTCTATATTGTTTGTTGGGTCTTGAATCTCTTATACTGTACAGGCAGTCCCCGGGTTACAAACAAGATCTGTTCCTAAGTGTATCTTCAAGTCTAATTTGTAGGTAAGTAGAACAGATGCATAGGGTTCTTATTTAGCTTTCCTTTAGTGCAAGAAAAGGCTCAAAGCCTTTTCAATGATTTAAAAGCTGCACGTGCAGCAAGTGAAGTTGATTGTGATGAAGAATTCGTTTCCAGTAGGGTTGGTTAGATTGTTTCAAAGTGAGGGCAAACTTACATAACATTAAAGGGCAGTATGAGTTGTCCAGTCAGACGCTTGTAACTCGGGGACTTACTGTACTTTGAAAATGTCTTTTTGCATAGGATGATTATTTGCTTATCAGAAAATCCACCCTGATTAGGGACATCGACATCTGAATCAGCTCTTAACTGTGTTTTTTTAAGTTCGTTCACAATTTAGATTAAGTGCTCTGTTAGCACTCTTCCTCATTTTTCACACCATCTTGCTCATCATGCTCTCCAATGTGACTTCCTCTTAATATAGATCCACGTTGTCCCCTATCATAGCCACTAGTCACAGGTGGCTATTTAAATGTAAATTAATTGAAATGAAATAAAAACTAAAATACAGTTCCTCAGATGCACAAGTTACATTTGAAGTGCTCAATAGCCCAGTGGCTGGTGGCTACCCTATTGGAAGCCCAGAATTCTAGAACATTTCCATCATTGCAGACAGTTCAACTGGGTAGTGCTGCTATTGACTGTACATCTGTGTTGGTTCAGGTGTAGAACAGAAACTTCTTGTCTTAGTTTCCTAGGGCTGCCGTAACAAATTACCATGAATGATGTGGCTTAAAACAACAGACATTTATTGTCTCACTGTTCTGGAGGCCAGAAGTCTGAATTCAGGTTGTTGGCAGACTCATAGTCTCCCCAAAGGCTCTAGGGAAAGATTCTTCCTTGTCTCTTCCAGCTTCTGGTAGCCCCAGGTGTTCCTTAGCTTGTGGCAGTATAACTCCAGTCTCTGTCTCCGTCTTTACATGGCCGTTTTCCCTGTGTATCTCTCTCTTCTCTTTTTATAAGGATGCCAGTGGTATTGGATTGGGGCTCACCCTAATGGGCCTGTATGAGCTCATGTTAACTAATTACATCTGCAAAGATGCTACTTCCAAATAAGGTCACATCCACAGGTACTGGGGGTTAGGACTTAAACATGTCTTTTTAGAGGGCACAATTAAACCCATAACATTGCTCTAGCCATTCTAAGAGGAAAAATATTTAGTACAGGAATTTAGGGGCTTACAAAGTAATTGGAAGGGCTGGGAGAAGCAGGCCCTAGCCTGGGCCTCCAGGAATGACTTCCAGACCACCACCACAGAACTGGCCTGCTGGGAACTGCAAGTCTGGGGCACTCAGGAAGCTGGGGAATCAGAAAGTCACTGTGCCAAGAGGTAGCTCCAAGATCATATCACCTTAGCCAGCATCGTGGGACCAGGAAGCCATTGTCAGAGCCATGCCAGCTCTCTGCCAGCGAAATGGATACCTTCCTTACCCAACTTACTTTCAATTCAGTTCTTTAGTTGGCCAACCCCAAAGTCACACCAGGAATTCAAGCCACAAGGGAGACTGGGAATTGTAGTTTTCAGCTCTCTAGACTTCTGCCGTACGGGAAGGCACACTAGAAGGAGGTTGGAAGAGATGCTGACTAGCCAAGCTACCAGTCTACCGTGTGTGCCACATGGTGCTGAACCGCACTTGATCCTTTTATGAATTAGCAGCAGTGGGCTTGAGGATGGACAGACCCTCAAGTTATCGTCTAAGATTAAGAGGCAGCATCCTCCTTTTTCTTGTTTTTCTGCTGTCTTTGTAACGCACTAGACAGGGAAGATTAATGGCCTCCCTCCTGCTTTCTAGTCATTTGGCTTTTAATGGGCAGAGAAAGTACGGTTTCTGTTTCAGGTTGGCTGCCACACTCTTAAAGGGAGTGCAGGCCCCTGTGACTACAGCAGGCTGACAGACAGCAAGAGCCAAATGGGCTTCAGTAAAGATCTTGGGAGACCCTGGCCTGAGAGAAAACATTTCCTTTGCACTGTAGAAATTGCTAAGTGAGAGGATGTTTAGGACTTTAGAAGGAAATGCATTTTCAGTTCTCTCCTTTCTAGGTGTGAACTGCCGCTTCTTGCTCTCTATAAATCAATCTGAGTTGTCCCCATGTGTACAAAGGCTGTTAATTAGCAGTGAACCTGCCTTTGTGAATTGCAGAAGGCACTGAGGCTAAAAGAGGGAGGCCGCGCTGTAGAAGCATGTCTGCAGCCCCATTCCCTTTTCCACATGCATGACTAATTGGGGATCCCTTTAAGGTGTCAAGAGGTTTAAGCATCTTTTTTCAAGAGTGGCCTAGGGGGAAGGAGAGGTGGAGAATATTGGCAGCCAGTTTTTTAGTTCCACTTGCTTAGATTAGGGAATCAGGGAGGGGTTTTTGAGAGGGAATCATTTAAGCCCAAACCTGGAGATTGAGAAGGAAACAGTAAGCAAAGAGCAGAGGGAAGAACATGCTAAGTATGTGCAAAGCCCCTGTGGCAGAAAAGAACTCAGCACGTCTGAGGAACTGAAAGGAGGCCAGTATATCAGGAGTGCATTGGACCAGGCCTAGAGTGGAATGAGACGGGCTCAGAGAAGTTAACCGGGGTCAAACTATGCAGGCTTCATAGCCATGGCAGATTTTAGATTAAAAAAATTTATTGTGGTAAAATATAGATAGCATAAAATCTACAATTTTAATCATTTTTAAGTGTACAATTAATTGGCATTAATTATATTCACAGTGTTGTACAGCCATCACCACTATCGAATTCTAAAACTTTTTTATCACCCCAGACAGAAACTCTGTAGCTATTATGCAATAACTCCAACTCCTTCTTCCCCCAGCCCCTAGTAGTCAATAATCTACTTTCTGTCTGTATACATTTGCCAGTTCTAGATATTTCATGTAAGTGGGATCATACAAGATTTGGCCTTTTGTGTCTGGCTTATTTCACTCAACATAATGTTTTCAAGGTTCATTCATGTTATAGCATAAATCAGAAATTCATCCCATTGTATGGATATACTATGTTTTATTTATCCATTCCTCTGTTGATGGACACTTGAGTTGTTTCTACCTTTTGGCTATTGTGAATAATGTTGCAGTGAATATTGGTATATAAATATCTGAGTCCCTGCTTTCCATTCTTTTGGGTATATACCTAGGACTGGACTTGCTCAGTCATGTGGCAATTCTATATTTAACTTTTTGAGCAACTGCCAAACTGTTTTCCACAGTGATGGCACCATTTTACATTTCTACCAACAATGGAGGAGCATTTCAAAGGAATTTGGATTTTGAAGGACTTTAACCAGAGGAATGACAGGGCCTGGTTTGTGATTTATATTTCTAAAAGATCACTCTGGCTGGTATATGGAGATTGGATTGAGGGTAGATGAGAGTGGAGGTAAGAGAACTATCAGGAGTCTACTGCAACATTCTAGACAGCAAACGGATGGTGGCTGAACCAGATTGGTGGCATGAGGGATGGAAATCATTGCTTACGACTTCCTTCGCCAGAAATTCTCCCCTACCGCCACATCCAGGAAGTAAGCAGAAGAGCGTGATAGCTTGAGACTAACCCATTCTTTAGGGCATAGATAGACCAACTCTCACAACGTTCTATGTTTACCTGTTGTCCACCTTCATCCTTATCATGACATCAGTATTGTTTCAGTCTTTAGCACATAGATATTGAGCATCTTCTGGGATATGGCCCTGGATCAGGTGCATAGATGGAGATAGATTAAAGGAAAAAAAAATCCATTTATTCATCACTGAACACCTCCAGATACCCAGCACAGCACCCTGACTGGGAATCCTCACTTGGACCCTTGCAGAGCAGAATGGCATGAGCTCACCCATCCATGCTGTGGTTGTCCTTGTCTTGGTCACTCTGAGAAGCAGCAGCACCTGCGCTCAGGAGAAGGGTGCTGCACTGTCTTCAGGGGAGTTGGGCCATGTGACAAATGGGAGTTATTTCCTTATGTACTGGGACGAGATCACTGCTTTGGGGCACCTACCTGTTTGTGGGTGACCAGATCTGTAAGCTGCTGCTCTGGGGCTTGTTCAGAGATGAGAGCATTAGTGGAAATAACCTAGTAAGGCAGGAGCCAGAGCAGACTTGAATGGTGGCATCTTTTCAGCTGGCATCCAGGAGACGGAGCTTTGAATCAGCTTTATAATTTGAAAATTGGTCTCTTTGCATTGGTGGTTATTTCCTGCTAACAAAAGCCATCAGGGACACAATGCTGCCTGCCCTACCTTCATGCCACTGCTCTGGATTAAAAGATGTTGAGCCAGAGATGGAGGTTTTCCATTCCTGGGATTCTTGGATGGTGGTACAGTCTTGTTGCAAGTGACCTGAAGGTACTCATAGAGCTTGAGGCCTAAGTGGGGGATTCTAACAGTATGTAAGGGGTACAAGTAGGAGGAAGATGACCTCATTTTTGTGAGGAACTTGGCAATCCAGTAGCAAATGTCACTTCCTTGAGATTTCTACCCAGAGAAATCTCCGGGTTATCTTAAGTGGGTTAATTGTATTTGAATATATTTTTTATTGTTAGCTGCCATTGAGTCAGCCCCCAACTTGTGGCCACCCCGTGCACAGTGGAAAGAAGCACTGCCCGGTGTGATTGTTATAGATCTGACCATTGTGATCCATAGGGTATTCCTTGGCTAATTTTTGAAAGTAGATCACCAGGCCTTTCTTCCTAGTCTGTCTTAGTCTGGAAGCTTCGCTAATACCTGTTCAGCGTCATAGCAATATGCTATGCTAACAGGTGGTAGCTGTACATAAGGTACATATGCTAACAGGTGGTAGCTGTACATAAGGTGAATTGGCTGGAAACTGAACCCAGGTCTCCTACATGGAAGGCAAGACTTCTACCACTGAAGCAGCACTGGCTCCATTTCTATTTTTTTACTTATGTCATTTTATAGCCTAGAAGGGGAGAAGGTAATAGAAACCGAAATTCATTGTTTTCTTTCCATCCTGGGTAGAAGTGATTCAAACCTATTTCAAGCTCAGAGAATTAGAGAGCCATTTAGAAAGTAATGCTTGTCATGACAAGCATGGGGTGGGTAGTGAGAATGGGGCAGAATGAGTGAGGCAGGCTGGCTTTGGAGTGTGACTCTGTTTTCATTCAAATCAATGTGACTTTTCAGAGTATTAGATTTACCTTATATAAATGGAAAGTACAGGATAATTTCAAAGCAAGTTTTGAATGATTCAGCAGTTGATATCTTTGACGGTTCTACTTTTCTCCCATTTACAAGAATAGCCGTCCATTGCCGTCGAGTTGATTCTGACTCATAGTGACCCTATAGGACAGAGTAGAACTGCCCCATAGGGTTTCCAAGGAGCGGCTGGTGGATTCGAACTGCCGACCTTTTGGTTAGCAGCTGAGCTCTTAACCACTGCATAGACAACTTAAAAACAAAAACAATTTGGGTATAGCAAAAGAGTCTATCAGAAAGGACTTCCAGAACTTGGTGAGTCTGCTTCTAGATAATTCTGAATTAGTTGCTTCTGTATGGGTTGGACTTTCCCTAGATGACCCCTGTTATGTGATGATCTCTGAGGATAACCTGAGTTTATTTAATACTTTCTGGGAAGGAAGAACTCAGACAAAGAGGGAACATGCTAAAACTTGATGCTACCTGAAAATATTTTAGCACAAGTTATTCAAAATGGATATTTATTTTAAAATATCGTATCTCTGAATTTCTAAGCATTTTGGATTCCTGAGAGAAAAGGTGCTATGGAAATGACCAGGGTTGCTGTCACTGGACTGGAGTTGTTGTTAGTTGCTGTTGAGTTGATTCTAACTCATGGCAATCCCATATGTGCAGAGTAGAAGTGCTCCATAGGGTTTTCAAGGCTGTGACCTTTCAGAAGCAGATCACCAAGCCTGTCTTCCAAGGAGCATCTGGATTCGAACCACCAACTTTTCTGCTAGTAGTTGAGTGCTTAATTATTTACACTACCCAGGGGGAGCCAAAGATTACAGCATTTCTACTCTCATGGTGGGTCTCTGAGTAAGTCACTCCTTGCTCGGTCCTGCTGTTTCTGTCTATGCTGGTACCAACCTCTAGGACTCCCCCTTGGTGTTAGGATCCTTTGTCAGAGTTCTGCTCATTAGCTCTCATTTACCACCTCAGCTGTCACTCAGCACCCAGTAAATCAGTCAACCGGTATATCACTGATTGTGTTCATTTTGTTGATTCATTATTGTACTGGATGGAATTAAAAAATATATAAATAGCTCAGTTCCATTTCTTAAGTAATATGCAAACTGATTGGAGAGTTTTTTTTTAATGTACATAAGAAACACAATAAATAATTAAGAGTTAATAAGGGCTCTAGGAGTTCAGAGAAGGGAGAGTGTCTTATGGGGGACAATTTCACGGAGAAGGGGAGGCTAAGCTGCAGCCCTAGCGGTGGCCACACCTGTCTTACCTGTGAGTGACCCTGGGGGTTGTGTTTACTGTGGCAGTGCCCTTAGTCATCCATGCTCAGAGCTGCCAGGACTAAAATACTGAAGGTTGTTTTCTTGTCCTTTGGCTAGGGAGAAGTTGACATTCCATTTCTCCCCACGTGTTTTTTCATATGTGCTTTCTCCAGATGGCGTGATCCACAGAGGGCCCTGTGCTCTGGGAACGGCTCTTAAGGTCACTCATGGAGTAGAGTGGCTCAGAAGTCAGCCTCCCAAAAATATGGTTTTCAGAACTACCTCTTGGCTCTGTGAAGGGAGCAGGCATCGTGCTCATCTGAAGTCTTTGTCCCAACACTTCAGGGCACACAGGCGCACCTGGCACACAGCCCTCCTGAGGAGGCCGATGTGTTCTCATGCCTGGTGTTTCCTGCCTGCTCCCTAAGTATTGTTCAAAAACTCCTGGGACCACTTGGTTTCTGGAACTAGCAAGTGGTATGGCAGAGGAGGATTAGGGACAGATGGGGAGGGGTGAGTAAAAAGATTAGGGTTTGAAGACAGTGATCCCGGGGAACGGGGGCAGTGGTGGTTCAGTGGTAAAATTCTCACCTTCCATGCAGGAGAAGTGGGTTTGATTCCCAGACAATATACCTCATGTGCAGCCACCACCCATCTGTGATTGGAGGCTCGCGTGTTGCTACGATGCTGAACGGGTTTCAGCAGAGCTTCCAGAGTAAGACATACTAGGAAGAAAGGCCTGGAGATCTACTTCCAAAAAATCAGCCAGTGAAAACCCTATGGACCACAAAGATCTGATTCCCTTGTGCATCCAGTTGCCATGAGTCTGGCAACTTAATGGCAGCTGACAACAGCAACAATATATCTCAGGAAGGTATGCAGTATTGAGGGCTTGCCATGAGTAGAGGACTGGGCTGATAACAGTGGAGACATGGCTGATAGTGTATATATGAGGGAAGAGGAGAAGTTAGTGCAGGAGCTAAAATATAGTCTAATAAGTTTTGTCAGTGCCAAAAAGGGAGTCTAGGAAGGAAAAATTATATAACACAGATTGAACCAAGCAAAATTAGAGTTCCAGTCTTCTCTGGTGAACCAAATAAAACATGAGATTAGGCTGCTTTGGACTTGGTCACTCCAATGCAGCACACAGAAACAGTGACACTTCCCACTTTTGTTCTTCTCTGAGGCACCCTGAGGGTTAATAAAGGGGCTGGTAGTGTAGTGTATGCTGTCACGGAGGATCACATTCAACATAAAAGAATGCTTTTGGTGTCAGAAATGCAACCCTTTCACAATCTCAAGCCCCATAAAAGCCAGTAGGCGCACACACGTGTGTATGCATGTGGTGTATGTGTGTGTGTAAGAGAGCTATGTGGAGGCGGGAGTATAGTCTAGCAGTTAGCTGTGAGTCCTATGCTTACTGCAGAAATCTTCCATTGTCTCACTTTGTGACCTTTAATGAGTCATACGCTCTTTGTTTTCTTATGTGTAAAATGGAGATACTCGTGCTTGCTGGTTATTAAAGCAGTCCTTGTGCTTCAGGAGCCTGCAAAACACTCTTAGTTTTGTCATATTAATTCAAATGCCCTCTTCTAATGTTTTCCTCTGGGTCTTATAGGAAAGGGTAAGGGCCCAGCCTTACTGGGTCTTCCTCCCTTGTGGCTTAGGATCCCCACAGTGAGTGCGGGAGGACAGTGACAAGGTATGTGAGAGATGAGACTTCTCATAGAAAGGTCTGGGTTCTGCAGGATCCTGATACTCTGGTTGATGTGCTTTTACCCTTGGGGATGAGGCAGCTGCCTGGAGCAGCTGGGGTAGAGGAAAGGAAGAAGGTGGAGGGAAGATCCGGTGAGGTGTGAGTCAGTGTCATGTTTCGAATCAAGCCATGAGTTGGGTACAGCAGAGGCCCTGGGGGCTGGAGGTGGGGCTGCAGGGACCAGATGGCAATAGTTCAAGAGGCAACTGTCATGGGACAAGAAGGCAGCTGACCAGCTGGTACTAAAGAAGACCTGATGTGCTCATCTTGGTATCATACAGGGGTGGTAAATACGTGGCATCTGTGATACCATTCCCCACCCTCTGTGCCCATGGCAGGCATCACTGATCTATCATGATATGCTTTCCTGTTGTACTCAGATATGCCTCCCTCCTGTATGTACAGAATTTTGGATAGCTGTATCTATCTATCAATTGGCATAAGAGTTTAAACTTACTGTGTGTCACTGCTGTGATAGAAAGGACATAGAGTTTGGAATCAAGCAGAAGTACATTCAAATGACAGCCTAGCCAGGTGCAAGCTTTGTGGCATGGAGCAAACATATTAGTCAGGTCTTATTTGTTTGCAAGGGAGAGAAACCCAATTCAAATTAGCCTAAGCTAAGTTACTTATGGGAAACCCTGGTGGCATAGTGGTTAAGAGCTACAGCTGCTAACCAAAAGGTTGGCAGTTCATATCCACCAGGCACTCTTGGAAACCCTATGGGGCAGTTCTCTGTCCCACAGGGTCGCTATGAATTGGAATCGACTCGACGGCAATGGGTTTGGGTTGTTTTGGTTTAAGTTACTTATGTAAGGTAACAGGAAAGCTCTGCGTGGGGCTTGCTTCAGGTATGGCTGGATGCAGGAATTCAATGAGGTTGTTAGAGTCTGTCAATGTTCTGATTGGCTAAGCTGGGTCATGTGCTTCTTTCTGAACTGATCCCTATGGGGAACGGGAGTGGTGGTGGGAGCAGTAGGCTCTAGACAGCGGGTCACACTGGGAGCAGCGTTATCTCGAAGGTCAAATGTGGAAGAATAATCCCAAGATAAGAGTTGGGGATGTGGCTGGGAGGGGCTCCAAGTCTTCATCTGTACACTAGTGATGTGCAGGTGTGGAGAGGGAAGACCTTAACAAGGTAGCTTGTTCTGAACCCAGCAGCTTCTCAGGGAGAACCTTGTATACACTGAGCAGAGAAGGAAGTCATTGTGAGTGGACTCAGAAGTGACATACGTGCAACTGGTCTGGCTGCTCCAGCTACATCCCCTGGAAGTGGCATCCAGGGGTTGGTAGGGTGTGGGTAGAGGGACACTTTCAGGAAGACATCTGGGTAGTAACCACTGCCCACAGTATCACCCCAGGCTCTGCGGCTTCTCTTGATCCTGCTGCATGTGGCCAGTTGACTAGTGGTGCCAGGTCTCAAGATTAAGTACCTGTCCTGGGAGGTTTGGGTTCAGGTTCAGGTTCATGCTGAATGGATCACTTGGCAAACCTGACAGGATTCTAGAGTGAGGCACTAGCCTAACAGACTTAGGAGTGTTCAAGTACGTGCAGTCTCTTAGGGACATGCCCACGGTCTTGATGGCTCCAGTTCCTTTAAACCAGGGCCATATAGACGTGCCTGCTCAGGTAAGCCCATCTGGATCCTACTGGTTCCTCAGGGTTCTTTCCGGACGGTGTCCCTCTAATCCCACCTTGCTGAGCCCTGCCACACACAGCTCCCTTTGTATATATCTAACGCTGTATAATAAATCACCCCAAAACATAGTGACTTACAATGACAACAAACATTATCTCTCACAGTTTCTGTGGGTCAGAAATTCAAGAAGGGCTTGGCTGGGCAGTTCTGGTTTGGGGTCTTTCATGAGGTTGCAGTCAGATGGTTAGTGGAGCAGCTGGGGACTGGCTGGGTAGCTCACTCTCTCCATGTGATCTCCTCCTATAGGCTAGGTTGGCCTTTGTCACAGCATGGTGGCTTCAGGGTATCAGGTTGCTTTACATGGCAGCTGACTTCCCCTAGAGTGAGCATCCCAAGACAGTCAGGTGGGAACAGCATTGCCTTTTTTTTTTTTTTTTTTTGACCTAGCCTTGGAAGTCATATGGTGTCACTTCTGCTCTACTCACTTGGTCAAATACCCACCAAAAGCCCATCCCATTTTAAGAGATGGGGCATAGATCCTGCTTCTCAATGAGGGGGGTGTCAAAGAATTATCTGACATGTTTTAAAGCCATCACGGCCTCTCTACCTCCTGCTACTTAACCAATGCTTGACACCCAGACGAGTTTGTGGTGCCTGGATGTGACCTTATCTTGGTCCATCCCCCTCATTCTATTATATTTATTTTTATTTCTTGGAATTCAGATGTATAGAGTTGAGTGAATCATACTCTTCAGTTTATGGTGCATTTATCATTGATTCATGCAATTGCCTCTCTTATTCATTCATTCATTATTCTCCTTGATCTTCATATCCTACTCTAATTTTCCTCCTCCTCACCTGTCTTGTTATCTAGTGCTGCTGTAACAGAAATACCACAAGTAGATGGCTTTAACAAAGAGAAATTTATTCTCTCACAGTTTAGTGGGCTAGAAGTCCTAATTCAGGGCTCCAGCTCCAGAGAAGAGAAAGGCTTTCTTTCTCTGTTAGCTGTGGAGGAAGGGCCTTGTCATCAATCTTCCCCTGGTCTAGGACCTTCTTAGTGCAGGGACCCTGGGTCCAAAGAACTCACGTGCTCCTGGCTCTTCTTGCTTGGTGGCATGAGGTCCCCGTGTCTCTCTGCTTGCTTCTCTCTTTTATATCTCAAAAGAGATTGATTTAAGACACAAGCTAATCTTGTAGATTGAGTCCTTCCTCAACTAACGTAACTGCCTCTAATGCTGCCTCATTAACATCATAGAGGTGGGATTACAACACACAGGAAAATCACATCAGATGACAGAATGGTGGGCAATCACACAATACTGGGAGTCAATGCCCTAGCCAAGTCGACACATATTGTTGGGGGACACAATTCAATCCATGACATCACCTTACTTAAGCAATCATTCTATTCTATTTAATAAATATCTTTTTATTTGTGTGTGTTCTTATACATATGTAACTTTAATTTACATTGTGTACTTATTCTTCATCTTCCTTTTCTCACTGTTGCCATGTTTCTAAGGCCCATACATGCTGTAATGCATACATCTAACCTCTTGCCCTCCTAAAAGGAGGCAGGCTCAGGGAGGGGGCATCACATGTCTGCAGTCACGCAGCTGACCAAGGCTGAACTAGGACTGTTACAGATTTCCTGACTCTCTCCTCTGCATCACACATCGGTGTTTCCAGTGTGCCACCTCTCAGGCTTCCACAATATCTTGAAATAAGATTTTTTAAAAATTGCGAGTCTGAGATCCAGAGCTTGTCACAAGGTCACCTGTTTTCTTTCTAGTAACTGTTGTCCTCTGTCCTTGCTTCATGCAGGTTCCAACTATGGGAGCCCGCGCCCAGCTCATGCCAACATGAATGCCAACGCGGCTGCGGGGCTCGCCCCTGAGCACATCCCCACCCCAGGGGCAGCCCTGTCTTGGCAGGCAGCCATTGATGCAGCCCGGCAGGCCAAGCTGATGGGCAGCGCTGGCAACGCGACCATCTCCACAGTCAGTTCCACGCAGCGGAAACGGCAACAGTATGGCAAACCCAAGAAGCAGGGCAGCACGACTGCCACGCGCCCACCCCGTGCCCTGCTCTGCCTGACTCTGAAGAACCCCATCCGGAGGGCATGCATCAGCATCGTTGAATGGAAATATCCTTTGAGCTCTGGGCCGGGCACGGTGCTCTGAGGAGCCCTGGGGTGTGGGGCAGCCCTCCAAGGCTTACCAGGCAGTGGGCTGTGTTGGCAGTGCTGAGCCTACAAACTGGTTCTCTGCCCACTGCATCTGCATCCCTGGAGCACTGTTAAGTGCAGAGTTTAGGCCCTACCCCAGACTTGATGAGTCAGAACCTCTGGGGAAAGACCCAGGAATCTGCTTGTTTAACAGCTCCCCAGCTATTATTTTCATACAGTAAGCAACATTTGAAAAAACGAGCCTTAGAGGTTATGAAATATCACCACACCTAGCTGAGCCTGCCCAGGGATATACATGAGAGATTGGGCTAACAGTGATTCCATGCCACTTCATAACCTTCTTTCCCCTCCTATGTCATGGCACCAGGATAGTTTCATGACCTCATCCCTCTCTAGGGTGAAGGGTCCCAGGAGATGCAAGAGGGCAGTGGTCAGTGACTTCGGCTCTTAGCCCAAGGGCCTAGAACAGTGGTTCTCAACCTTGGCTGTACATTAGAATCACTTGGAAAAGATGTCTGAGCTCCACCCAAGACCAATTAATGCAGACTCTCTAGGGAAGGGCATCATAGATTTTTAAACTCTCCAGGTGATTCTAATGCACTGCCAAAGTTGAGAACAGTGACTGGAGTTTTCACCGAGATCCACTTTGTACATACAGAAACCAGTGAATGGGTCCTTCAGAGAAAATGGCTGTGAAGGGTTGGGCTCTCACTGTGGAATTACAAACGCCTTAGCACCAGGAATCATGGGGTCATAGAGACGGAAAGGACCTTAAACATCAATAGGCCCATCCCTGACTTCACCAGTGATGAAGTGGAGCCCTACAGAAGTGACTCTTCCAAGGTCACCAGTCAGTGACAGAGCAGGACTAGAACCCTGATACTTGGGATATTTTTATACTAAGAATTCACTCGGGCAGGACTACCATGTCCTCAGGGTCTTGGGATGGGAGTGTTAGGTTTCATTAATGGGTTTCGATGAAAAGATTTGAAAGTCTTGGGTAGTGGTTGAAAGGTAAAAGAAAACAACCCGAGGGTAGAAGAAAGTTTTTGTTTAGCAAGAAATGTGAACCGTGTAAATGGTTGAGCCCCTCAACACAAAAGTAGGTTTAAGCGAATGCGATTCAAAACAAGTGGCTGCTGCAGAGCTGGCCTGTCTGTTCTGAATGGCCAATCACGAGTTTCGGTCCCCAGGTGACTTGGGGAGACTTGGCTTTGCTCAGCCCCTGACAGGCTGCTTTTGTAGCTGCCCACTGCAGAATCACGGAGTTGAAGAACTAGTGGGCCATATAAATTAGGCACTGCCTGGGAGAAAAGGGGAGTGAGGCCCAGAGAAGCCAAAGAACTTGCCCTAAGTCACAAAGCTGACAATTAACAGAGCTGAGTTTCAAATTCAGGTTTCCCTGGTCTAAAAATCCATGTTCTTCCCTCACCCTTTGCATCCATGGTATGGAAGAAGGTACTAGGATAGACACTCAGGGGAGTTGATATAGTTCTTGCTAGGACCCAGTGGGACCTGGATTTGGCACCTGGACACCTGCTGCCGTTGTGGTCCTGCCACCTGTGTTCTGAGTTGTCAAGGCCTCTTTTAACCTCTTCGGTTTCCTATCTGTAAAAGAGAGTAATAGCAGTCACCTGCCATAGTATCGTAAGGGTTAAAAAAAAAAAAAACACAAAAACAACCTATTCCCATGAAAGCACGCACAGAAAACCCACCACATGAGAGATGTCTAGCAAACATTAGTTACTTTAGTCCTCTCTTCGCTTCCTGGGATGGACTACTCCCTGACGAGGAGGACTGAGTGTAGAATAAAGTTCTGGTGGATGTGCAAAGCCTGGAAAGAGGGGAAAGAGGGCGGGAGAGCACACTGCCTCAGCAGACAACGGTGATACAGAGGGCAAGTCGGGGCTCCGTAACTGGACAGGTGTGAGGTGCTGTCTACTGCCCCAGGAGGTTGGAGTTAGGGGCTCTTGAAAAGACCCTTGACGGAGTCAGTCACGGTGTTAACAAGGGCAGTCACCCAGTCTGCTAACTGTGAGCCTTGGCCACCTCATTGCAGCCCCAACTGTGGCAGAGGGGTGCTGCATCAGCCCCCCTGCCGAGGAAGATGCCTCCCAACTGGAGGAGGGCAAGTGTACCCAGCCTCAGCAGCACTGGTTGGGCAGAAATCCCAGATTGTCTTAGAAGGGTAGCTGGACAGGTAAGCAGATAGCCAGGTGTGCTAGCCAGTCAGTTCTCCTAGAAAAAGTGGAATCTAACGCTGTCATTAAGAGAAGGCAGTTTAAAAAATGATCTGGTCCTCACAGGGTGACACAGAACACTTCCAGGCTTACCTGGGTTCTCCCCTGCTTTTTAGCTGATGGCTTTTCTTATCTGCCCACCAGATGATGGGACTGAAACTGACCGGCTGCTGGGCTGAGTGTCACTTTCCTAAACAGGTGGGAAAAAGGTTAGACGGGGAAGAGGGAGGAGGTGACGTGATAGGAGATCTAGAAGAACTGACTCTATACGAATACTTTAGGGTAACTTTGGAGTAAAACGATAGAGTAGTTCTTGAAAACTCAGTCTCTGGAGCCAGGTTTCCTGGGTTTGAATCCCATGCTACCTGTAGTTGCGTGACCTTGGGCAAGTTAGCATTTACCCTTCCTGTGCCTCAGTTTCCTCATTTAGAAACGGGGGTGATAATTGTACATTCCACTCAGGGTGTTTGTTTAGAGCAGTTAGAACAGTGCCTGGCACACAGTAAGCTCTCAGTAAATGTTAACTGCTGTAATGACTGTTACCATCATCATCATCATCATCAACATCACCAGCATCGTCACTTTTTCCTTGGCTTACTCAAGGTGCAGCATGATGTACTGGAAAAGATTAATCAGTAGGCCTGGGTTCTGGACTTGGCTCTGCTATTTACCAGTTTGGGATCTTAGAGATGTTGTTTAACTTCCTACATCTGTCGAGGTGGGTGGTTAGAGAGGTCCATTGCTTGCCATCTTTTTGATATCAAAGCATACATAGAAAATGGTAACTCTTATGTGACATGCTCTGTGAATGGACCTTTGGGGAGACCTGTAGGGCTGAAGAGGGTTCAGTAACCAAAACACCAGTTAGGAAGCTCTGGACTAGCTGATCCCCAAGATTCCTTCTAGTTGCAGAATTCTGTGACATGGCCCAGGCTTGTCCTGCTAACACATAGGAGGCAGTCTATTGCAGGGGAATGAGCACTGGACTCGGTGGTCAGTGAATCTGCGTTCCAGTCCTGGCTGATCATTAACTCACTGTGGGGCATTGAAGAAGTTTCTTCAGCTCTCTTGGCCACAGGGGTTTGGACTCAGTGATCTGTAAGGTCTCTTCCTGATTTAAAACTCATTAACTTTGTGAGTACAGGTTTTTCTGGGATAGGGTTTTGAACCAGTTCATTCAGATTTGAACCTCTGCTAATAATTTGCATTTCCACCCCAGATACACTGAATCAGAATAAAAATTTTAACAAGATCCCCAGGTGATTCTTATGTATAATAAATTTTGCTCTACTAGTGGTTCTCAGAATTGGTCCCTAATCAGCAGCATTAGCATCACCTAGGAACTTGATAGAAATGTAAACTCTCAGCAGGGGTTTGAACCAGAATGAACAGGTTCAAAGCCCTGCTCTTGGAGAATTAAGTTGCCCTCACCCAGGAATTTCCATACCTCTTTCTTTTCCTTTTCCTGTTAGACTTCACATAATAGCCTGGAAACTTGACACTGAGGGGTGAATGGAGCTTGGAAAGTATACACTGGGCCCTTCCATTGAAAATTCCCCTTATCTTCAATTGTGGGTGTGGGGTAGGTTACATTGGAAGGGATATTATCACATTAGCTCATTTTTCTCTTATGAATGCATCCTGCCTGGTATTTTGGTAAAGTAATCAGGGCCTGGGAACCTCCCTGAGTGGACTGCTGATGGCGAGTGAGCCCCAGGGTGTCCCTCCAGATCCCAGCAAATAGCAGTGGGAAAGTCAAGAGGACCTAGAACTTAAGTGTTGCCCACTGAAGGCAGTGCCTCCACAGACTGAAGAGATTTCACATCTTCTCTTTGAAACTGTGCCTTAAAGGAAAGACAGTACCCATCCCACCTTGCTCTTGGGGATCCTGAGCCCCTGGCCTGTCTTCAAGTTCTCCGGAAGCTGTTGGAGGATAAGGGAGAAAAAAACAACACAACACTCGGAACTTTAGTTTAAAAGATTAAAACCCAAACCTCCCAACTTTGATTAAAAAGATTAAAAATCAAATCTCCCTCCTGTCTCTCCTTCCCCGAGCCTGCCTAGCTGAGTCCCCAGAGGGTAGGTGTGTAAGCCCTGAGGAAAGGGGTGCCTGGAGTGGTGAGTCCTGTCTGAGACAGGCACTGATCTTTAAAAGCAACCCCAAATACACATGACGGAAGATGAAGTCAAATGCAATCTAAATAAATAAAAGAAGAGGAAAAAAGTTTTTAGAAATCTGTGTTTACTCTGGCACGCGACTGGCCTCCACTGCTTTTGACATATTAGGAAAAATTTTGGCGGGGACCCACGAGAAGCTCTTAAAAAGGCATATGTTTCTTTTCAGAATACAAGGGGCTTGGAATGCATTGTTTAAACAAAATTCTTATGAATCTTTGATTCATTTTTGAAAACATATATAGATGTATGTTTGTTTCACTTGTACTTTCTGCGGCATTAACTTCCTTAACTCCTTTCCTCAGACCATTTGAAATAATTATTTTACTGACTATTTTTGCCAATTGTGTGGCCTTAGCGATCTATATTCCCTTTCCAGAAGATGATTCCAACGCCACCAATTCCAACCTGGTAAGTCTGACTTCCTTGAGTTGCTGCTTTTCTTACCTAATGGAGAGCTGGCTTGAATCATGTGGATTCAAGTTGGAACGTGGAAGGGAAGGAAGAAGTGCATGTGACAAAAGCACTGCAGAGCTCCAACCTTGAGTGCTATTTTGCTCTTTATGCAAATCAGCACCTGTCTTGTCACAGCCTGTTTTCAGAAAGAATATTCCAATTAGCTAGTAGTGAGCTCTGGATGTGTGTGAGTGTGAGTGTGTGTGTGTTTTGAGTAGCGAATCCTGTGAGTGCTACCAAATGTGCTGTGTAAGTCCCCCATGCAGGCATCTGCAGGAGCCGGCTTTTATTCTTAGATCATTTGTTGTATTTGTTTTCTTTCTTTCCATTGGTGGGGTCTTGCTCAGGTGACCTGCAACATTGCTGCACGATAAATAATTCTAGGAAGCTTTTAGGAAAGTTTGCTTTTGAAGCCAAGATGTATTATTTAGTTAAAAAGGTTTCATTTTCTTGGGAAAGGCAGCTTTGCATTTGGATTGTTGGGAGGCCAGTGTTGGCAATTGGGGTTAGGATTTGTCCATGGAAAAAGTGGAGACTATGTTTACTTTTGGCTGAGTATGAAGTCATTACAAAGGCCTTTGCTCCGTCTGGGCATGTGAGGAAAAGAGCTCTGGAATGCAATTGGCAAAATTGGGGCACTCTGTGATGCCTCTGCTATAGGCCTGTAGGAAAATCCTGTCTCTCTCTCCCCTTCCCCTGCAAAGACACCATTACTTTTCATGTGACTTCCACAAGGCGTGGTTGGTCACCAAAGCCACCATTTTTCCCCTGTCCCCAGCATCCTCCTCTAATTAGTGAGATTGGCTGTCTGATGAGATCACTTTTAAAAGAAGCAGGAGGGTTCCAGAAGTCTCCTTTCCATTGTTGCCAGTTGCTAATGCTATCACGGGTATATATATA
>NW_004444017.1:5286636-5298150 GCF_000243295.1 Trichechus manatus latirostris
TTTGGTCTTTTAACCTTTGACATTTCCTCTAGCCTCTTCATCAAATAAATCTGATGCATGTTTTAAACTTCTCTGCCATTTTCTCATTTTTTACAATTAGCTGTAGATCCATATTGGGTAAGGTGTTCAGTATGTGCTGGCAGCTGTGTCTTATGGCTCAGCTTGGGGCTACGTTTTAGGGACAGTTTCCAAAGCTGGGCCAGTGATGACATGGCCGGACTTCACAGGCAGAGTGTTAGCTGAAGTCCATGGGACCTTCTGAGGCATGACCTTGTCTCTTAACAGGCAAGAAATCTTGACTGTGTCAAAATAAATATAAGCAAAAGTGTCTCACAAATGATCCCTGGAAAAGCAGGCGTTCCTTCTATTGGTTATTTTCTCCTCCTCCTGCCCCCAGTGCTGGTCCTCCCTAAACCCCTTGCAGCTGTACACTTAATTGGCTTTTTTTTTTTTTAAGGAGCTCTGGTTACAAATAGAACCCACTTCTTGTTCTTTAGCCGGTTTTGGGTGCGTAGTGCATTCTAGGCCAAAGCAGGACTTTAAGTGGGTAGAGGAGCTTGGTTTTATCTTAGGCCCCAGAGATGGCCATATAACAGCACCGTGTCCCCTGGGTTCACAGGAGGATTTGTAATGCTACTTGGGCAGCTGAAGAAGACTAGGGAAACCCTAGGCTGACTGAGATCCTGTAGTTCTGTACCTCTGGGCGGTGGTGGGCTGGTGGGAGAGAGTGAGGCTTTACGTTGGACTTATTCTGGAACTGGAGTGACCGTTGCCAGATACAGATAACACTGGAGGGACAGTGATTTCTTTTTTTTTTTTAAATCACACCGTGGAGTGATGGAAGTGTTTTAAAACTAGATTGTCGTAATGGTTGCACAACTATAAATTTACTAAAAATCATTGAACTGTGTACTTAAAATGAGTGAATTTTATGGTATATAAATTATACCTCAATAAATATACATATTTGTAAAAGGATAACACCAGAATGCAAACCCAGGCCTCCCAAGGCCTTCCATCATCAGACTTCTGTTGCTCATTGCTCCTCTATTCTTTGAAAACGAAGGGTGGTATTAGAGAGATGGAAGGAGAGAGGTGGTGGGGGCGGACGGTAACCTTTGTCAGTGATGTTACATTGTGGATTTGGAGAGTACAGGAGAGAGCATGGGGAGTTTGGAAAGGGGCTTTAGGTCCGAGGACAATTCTTACCTCTTTCAAGCAGAAGATTATGTGTTGGGCAGTGACTTAATAAATTAAGCAAGCATGCTCAAGTTTCCTCCATTCTGAAAACAAACACACTTCCCTCATTTCTTCTAGCTCCATCCCTGACTTCCTTTGATGACTATATATATATGTGTGTGTGTGTGTGTGTGTGTGTGTGTGTGTGTATGTGTGTATGTGTGTATGTGTATATGTAAATTAATATATATGTAAATTAATGATATGTAAATTATTTTTATTTTTGAAAGAGTAGCCTACACTTGCTGCTGCTGTCAGTTCATTTTGTTCACTTCTCAGCTCCTTGCCCTCTACCCTCCATTCCTTTCATTTTAATGAAATGGGTCTCCAGAATGTAACAGATACAAATCTCAGTTGTCAAACTCAGGTAGGAAAGAACTGTAACTTTTTTTTTTTCTTTCCTATAACTGAACGTAATGTCTGTTTTGATCCTTTACTGGTTTTATTTTTATTTTTATTTTTTTAATTGTACTTTAGATGAAGGTTTACAGAACAAATAGTTTCTCATTAAACAGTTAGTACGCATATTGTTTTATGACATTGGTTAACAGCCCTACGACATGTCAACACTCTCCCTTCTCGACCTTGGGTTCCCTATTACCACCTTTCCTGTCCCCTCCTGCCTTCTACTCCTTGTCCCTGAGCTATTGTACCCTATTAGTCTTGTTTTGTTTTAAGGGCCTGTCTAATCTTTGGCTGAAGGGTGAACTTCAGGAGTGATTGCAGTACTGAGCTAAAAGGGTATCCAGGGGCTTGATACACTGTTTTGCCAGGTGGCCTAAACTTAATCTCTGTAAATTCAAGGTTCTTAGCCCTTTCCCTTGTGTTCTGGGGACTTCCCCAGGGCCTTGCATTATGGGGCAGAAGGGCCATATTGTTCATGGAGTGGTTGAGCCACACTGCTGAAATGGTGTAATGCCCTTCTAAAAGCGCCTTGGTCTTCTATCCATTCAGGTAATGTGGTCACTTGTTCTCTAGCCCAAGGCCTTGCCAGCTCTGGATCTCTCAGCCACTTCTGGGGCTGGGAGGTGGAGGCCTGTGCAAATTTCAGGACCCCTTCTCAAGGACATACCCTAGGGTTTAACCCATTTTTGCTTCCTCTCTGATTCTCCTGTGCTTACCATCTTGGGATCTTTGTTAGGGACAGGGAGCCCCATAGACTACTCCTGTGGCCTTCTAGGAATCCCTGGGTAGTACAAACAGTTAACACACTAAGCTGCTAATCGAAAGGTTGGAGGTTTGAGTCCACACAGAGGTGCCTCGGAAGAAAGTCCTGTCAATCTACTTCTGAAAAAAATGAGCCATTGACAACCTTATGGAACACAGTTCTACTTTGACACACATGGGATCACCATGAGTCAGAATTGACTCAAAGTCAACTTCTTAGTGTCTTCCAGACTGTCATTGATGCCCTGGCCTAGGTTGCTCTAACCCAGAAGCCTAGGATCCGACAGTCCTACTCTGCATTCCTTTATGCCACACCTTCCCTGAGGTAGTGAATGCCACTGACTGAATAAGGGGAGTGGTGGTCAAGAAGTATTAAGAAAATCCCTAAACAAACAAACAAAACCCCACATCAGCTAATAGTTCCGGATACTTTCCTCCTCCATGGAGATAACCAGTGTGAGTGTTGTGGTCTGGGTCCTTCTCGTCCTCATCCTCTTTACCACATCTTATGCTGTCAAACATCCCTTTCTCAACACTCTTTCACGCCTTGGCTTCTGGGACTATTATGGATCGAATTGCCCCAAAATGTGTGTCAACTTGGCTAGACCATGATTCCCAGTACTGTGTGATTGTCCACCATTTTGTCATCTGATGTGGTTATCCTATGTGTTGTAAATCCTCACCTCTATGATGTTAATAAGGCAAGATTAGAGGCAGGTATGTTAATGTGGCAGGACTCAATCTACAAGATTAGGTTGTGTTTTAAATCAATCTCTTCTGAGATTAAAAGAGAGAAGCTAGCAGAGAGACAGGGGGATTCATACCACCAAGAAAGCAGCACCAGGAGCAGAGTGTGTCCTTTGGACCTGAGGTTCCTGTGCAGAAAAGCTCCTAGTCAAGGGGAAGATTGATGACAAGGACCTTTCCCCCAGAGCCGATGGAGAGAGAAAGCCTTCCCTTGGAGCTGGCACCCTGAATTTGGACTTCTAGCGCTCTAGACTGTAGAGAATAAATTTCTGTTTGTTAAAGCCATTCACTTGTAGTATTTTTGTTATAGCAGCACTAGATGCCTAAGACAGGGACATAGTTAATATTACCGTATTTTATGAAAATAACGCATGCCTTCTATGTTTGTTTGCCAACCACGCCCTCCCCCTACCCATCCCAAGGTATCTTCATAAATGACCTATGCTAATTATTTTTACAACAACATGTAAAAAATATTGGCACAGTGGCACTTATGAAAATACCTCGTGGGGGAGAGCGCGGTTGGCAAACAAATGTAGAAGGCCTGCATCACTTGGGTAAAAAATATGGTAGATCTTCTATCTCTCCTACCCTTGCTTTTCTGCTTCTTCTGGTTTTTCTTCCTGCCTCTACAGGAACTACCAGGGTTTTATCCTGGACCCTCTTATCTTCTTTTTCTCTGCTTTCTCCTTGGTGAATGCATCTACTTCCATAATTTCAAGTTCCCTTTCTAGGTAACTTGTTTCCAGATTTACGTCTCCAGCTATAAGCTCTTTCCAAGCCCCAGGCCAGTATTTCCTGATTACAGAGGCCCCATGGATCCGTGTAGCAACTCCTGTTACCTGCTTGATCATTATAACCGCCTGGAGAGCTTAACCCATATAGACTCCAGAGCCTTGGTGAGTCAGATTCAGTAGTTCTGGGGCAGGGCCTAGGAATAAGCATTTAAACATTTCTCATGGAGTGCTAAACGTCATTCAGGTTTGGGAACTACCTCTTAGGTAGAGAAAAATTTGCATCAGACAGACCTGAGTTCAAATCCTGGCTTTGCCGCTTTATAGTTCTGAATTTTCAGCTAAAGTTACTTAGCCTTTCTGTACTTCAGCTTCCTCATCTATAAGATGGAGGTGACATCACCTCAGAGGGTTCTGGGCAAGATCAAGGAAGACAATGACCATGAGGTGCCGAGCACAGTCTTGGCCCATAGTTACAGGTGCCAGGATGCCTTGCTGATACCACAAACAAACAAGCCCTAAATAGAACTCGTCTCTCCCGTCACACAACTCCATCCCCAAAAGAAAACAAAATAAGTCCTAAACAGATGCTGCTACTCTTCTTTGCCCTTGGCTTGGTCAGTGACATTGCCATTCTGCTTGTCATGCAGGGTCTCCTTTAATATCTTCTTCCCCTTGCTGTGTTCGTCTGAGCAGGCATCAAGACATGGTGATTCCAACTGGCAATGTATCACATTTAGCCTCCTTTCTGTTCTCAAAGTCATTTATTTAAACTCTCTGTGCCTTAGTTTCTTCATCTGCAAAATGGAAATAACAGTCATAACTGTTAACATATCTATTTGATAGAGTTGCTGTGAGGATTAAATGAGTCAAGAGATGTAAAGCTCTTAGAAGAGTGCCATAGTAAGGGCTGTGTTAGTATTATTATTGTTGTTGTCATTGTCATCCTCATCATCCTAACCCAGGCCCTCATTGCCTTTTGCCTGGACTATGACAATAGCTTCCTTCCTAATATTCTACCTCTTATCTTCCCTTCCTCTGGTCCATTTTATGGTTCTTCAGTCATTTGACAAATATCCATATATGCATCGGGCACTATGTTCGGGATGCTTGAAGAGGCAGACCCTGTGTCTATTAGGAAAGATAAACATTTAAACAGATGTCTACAAATAGTAGAAAATCTTAAAAGAGGTCAGGGTGGCAGGGAAGAAGAATTGATCCATTTTGCTTATTGGAGAGAGGGAGGTCATTGAAATCTTCACATGGGAAGACATATTGGAATTATATCTCCTAATTAGGAGGTGTTTTCCAGGCCTAATGAGACATTTCAGGCTGACATATACACATATACAAAGGCCCTGTGGTTGTGCTCATTATGCGGCGTGGGGAGGGTGGCTTGGAGGGAGGCCTCACTGTTTGTGAGGAGAAAAGGAAACTTTGCAGAAATCCAGATGATAGTGACCATAGGGATACAGAGGGGGTGATGGATTTAAGAGGTAAACTTGCCTGGACTTGTGGTCACTTGTATACTGAGTATGAAGAAGAGAGCTGACTCCCAGGACAGTGATGCTCATAGCTAGGTGCCGTTAGCCAGAACGACTTCAGGAAAAGGGGCACATTTAAGGGGGAGGAAATGATGGGCACAATTGGGATTGGTTAAGTGAAAAGCCCATGGGACGTGCAGATGGAGATGTCCTACAGGAGTAGATATGGGTTTGGAGTTCAGGAGACCATTCATGCTAAAGATAGAGCCTTGGGGATAATCAGAGTACAGCTAGAAGAAGAAGGCATAGGCATGGATCAGAGCATCAGGGACAGGGTGGACTGGGAGAGGAGTTAGAAGCCAAGGCCGGAACTCTGGAGGGCGACAACATTTACAGAGTGGGTGGAGGGCAAGAGCCAATAAAGAACACCAGGAAGGTTTGACCTGAGTGGTAGGAGGGGAACTGCAGAAAAGAAGTCTTAGAAGCTGAGAGAAGAGAGAGTTAAAAAATATAAAAGAGGGACTGGTTGGTAATTCCAAGCTTGTCTTCATGGCACACTAAGGCTGCTAACAGGAAGATTGGCCTACTTGTGAGAAGAGCTGAGCTTAGGGCTTAGAAGGAGGGGATGCAGATCTGCATTTGTAACTTTACCTAGCCCTGGGCCCTGAAATAATAGATATATAATGACGAGTTATTGAAGTTCAATGACTGGAACAGTCCCCTTCTCATGCCAGACTTGGCTCCCCAAGTCATTTAAGTACCCGTAAAATGAATCTTGAGAATTCCATTACTTTCATAGCTTTTTTAAAAAATTGATGTTTTAGAACCCGGTTCTAAGCAGTAGTGAAGGAGAGATGATGATCCACCTACAACAGTGGTTCTCAAACCTCAGTGATATAGGAGTTATATGGATGGTTGGCTAAATGCAGATTACCAGGCCCTGTCCCCAGAGATTCCTCTTCTGTGAGTCTGGAGCGGGCCCCAGGAGTCCTCATTTTTAACACACCGCCATGGTTATATTCTGATGGGGGTGATCACAGAGTTCGCCATCGTGTGAGTGGATCCCCTTTTCGGGTGTATCTCACCACAGTTGGCTTCTGTCTACCCACAAGCACTCTGTCTAGAATCCAAACAGAAAGATGAGCCACATCAACTGCCGAGAGGTTTCCCACTGTATTGGGTTCAAGAATAATTTATTTAGCAAAGCACCCTCACACTGTCACAGAATTTAGAAACGATTCTTCTTTTCACACACGCTTGCAAATTCACATCTGCACCTGCTCACAGTTTCTCTCGCAAACTTGTCGGCTTCCATCCATTCTCTTGCAGGCTCTTTCCTTTCTCCCGCCTGTTTAATATAATTCCCATTTATTTTCCTAGCACTTTGCTTTCTTCTCTTTCCAAGCGATGAAAAGTATTCCAGAATAGATTTTAAAACTCTTTCTCTCATTATTTAAATAAAAGTCTGTCTGTTTTATGCTCCACCTAACATATACTTTTGCACCGGAATCAATCAGCTTTGTTATCTTTTCCTCGTGCTAGTGAAGCATGATGAAACCTGGACTGGTCGATGTGTGACGTTTCTTTATTATTCACAGTCTTGTTCTTGGCAATGCCACCTACGATGCAGTACATCGTTTATAATATGGCACCTGTAAACCCATTCTACCAATAGCTGTTAACCCAGTAGGTAAATTGTATGATGTCTGTTGAACAACCTTTGCAAGCAGAGAGAACTCATTGTGTATGGAAAACTCCCAGTTCTCTTCAAACCCTGAAGTCCACAAAGACTTGGCTTGAGTTGAAATACTAAGAGAATATATTTGGCATTTGACCTTGTGCAAAGAACAGTGCTGTGTACTTTCTGAAGCAAGACAGGCTTTAAGCGGACATGGGGAGGGGAGGAGAGCAGAAAAAGCCAGAAAAGGACTAGCCTTTGGGCTGAGCTTTTTTTCCTCTTTAGGAGCTCTGAGAATAAAGAATTCAAGAGTGATGGGGTTGCCAGAGGGGGCTTCTACAAGTCATGGGGCTTGAGCTAGACTTGGAAAAGGGTTGGGATGGCAAATTTTTCTATTTATTGTAAAATTGGAGTACTAATGAGAGTTGCATCATAGGCTGGTTGTGAGAATTAAATGGGTCAACATAGTGTAAAATGCTTAGAACAATGCCTAACACAGGCAAATATATGTTGTCCTCTGAAACTCAAAACCAGAGGCTGAAAGCCACTGCCCTTGGCTGGTCCCTGGGGGTAAATATCAGGATCAATGGCATGTCAGGCCTCAGAAGGGTGGGACAGGAGACCAAAAAGCTGTTTTCTGGCAACTCTAATCCAGCAAGATGTGGTATGTCTCTGTGTATGCTGCTGTTGTTGTTAGCTGTTATTGAGTCAGGCTTCTCCCCACCCTCCCCAACTCATGGTGAATCATGCACAATGGAAAGAAATGCTGCCCAGTCTTGTGCCATCCCTATGATTGGTTACAGATCAGACTGTTGTGATCCATAGGGTTTTCATTGGCTGGTTTCTGGAAGTAGATCCACCAGACCTTTCTTCCTAGTCTGTCTTAGTCTGGAAGCTCTGCTGAAACCGTTCAGCATCATAGCAACAGACAAGCCTCTACTGATAGATGGATGGTGGCTGCACATAAGATACATTGGCTGGGAATCGAAACTGGGTCTCTTGCATGGAAGGCAAAAATTCTACCACTGAACTACCACTGTCCTCAGTGTCCTTTATTTTCTGATTACATAGGGAGGGAAACACGGATGCATTAATGGTGAAAGAAGAGCCCCAAAGGGAGAACACTGGGTGGCCTGTGGGGACCCCATGCCTCCTTCCCATATAATTTTTTTGTGTGCCTGTATCAATCCTGGATTCTTTCCCAGTCATAACTCAGGAAACTGGGGTATGTGAACCCCTGTAAAGTTGAGACTCCCCCATTCCTGGGTAGTGCTGGGCTACAGATGCCCCGTGTGGGGTCCTGCGTTTACACGACCACAGATTACAAGATGAGTCTGAATCCTGCCCACCAAGCTCTGAGAGTAACTGGTGGCCCCAAGTCAGACCTTCTACTTGGGAAGTGACTAAAAATGCCAGTTTGGATTTTTGTAATCTTCTTGCAGGGAGCTGTGATTTCTTTCATCACCAAGTTTGCCTAAGAGTGAGAAATTTTTTTTTTTTGTGGGGCTTTCATTCATCAATAATGATCATAACAAAATGAAATTATTGCTATCTTGTATGCGTCATGCTAATGTTCCAGACATGCACACTTTGCAGAAATACTAGGGTTATAAAATACACTAATAGATAATAGCAGGTAACAAGACTTGTAGCTTCTGCATCATGTACTAATGCTCTCCTGTGCTGTGCAGTTAGAGGGGGAGTAGGGTGTGGGGGGCAGCAGGGTAGAGAGGGTAGAGACTGTTTTTAGATGAGAGGATTTGCTTGACACAGTGCATTGAGAAGGTGGTTCTACTGAGTTAGACAACCCTCAGAGGTTCTGATTGAACTGGTCCAAGTGGGGTGTGGGCGTGGGTATGTCTTAGAAGCTCCCCAGGTTATTCTCTTGTGGGACCAGGGTTGTGAGACACTAATCTAAGAAGAGAGACCTAGATTGTGTGGCCTTAGTTGAGTTCACTTAACCTTTCTGTTTGTGTTTCCTCTTCTGGCAAGTGGGAGTAATCATACCTGCTGAGTCACGGTAATTAACATTATTGACTGACCACCAGGTGCCAGTGCTTTGCACACAATATTTCTAACTCATACAACAATAGATTATATTATCTATTTATTTGTTTTCTTGAGGGGAGAGAATTAATCATCTTGTTCACCACTGTTTACCCCGTGCCTTGAACAGTAACTGGCACATTCTGGCTCTCAATAAATATTTGTTGAATGGATGAATGGGTAAATAAATGAACCCTGCAAGGTCAGTGGTATTGTCTCTTTATTTCAAATGAGGAACAGCAGCTCAGAGAATTAAGGAGACTTGGCAAGCCAGTGGCATAGCCATAATCTGAACTCAGGACTGTATGAACCACAGCCTGGGCTCTTTGCTCAGTTCGCTGGAATATGTAGGGTTGCTGTGAACATCAAATTGGGTAGGTGTGAAAATGTTTTCAGATTAAACACTTAATAGAAGCATTAGCAGATACTAAAAACAAACCAAAACAAAAATAATAACAACCTGGTTTTGTAAAATAAATTTGGTATATACTGGAGTAACCACAGTTAAACAAGTTACTTTATTGGAAGACTTCTCCATGCCTTTAACTTGATAACAGCAGAAACCATATATGAGTTTTTACCATGTCCAGATGATACCCGAAGTGCTTTGTTGTGTATTGATGCATTTAAATGTCATCGTAACCTTGTATCATACCATTTTACAGATGAGGACACTGAAGCTCAGAGAAGTTGAATAATTTTCCCTATGAATCATAACTATGAAGGAAAGATACTGTCATGTAGATGCAGGCAATGTATCCATTCTTAACACCTCCCTATGTGTGAGGGTACACCGTGACTCTGGGCTAGGCATAGAGTGCAAAGTCTTTCCCACCCATACCATCCTAGACATCTCGAGGAGTGGTATTCCTGGGAAGACATCTTGGTAAATGCTGCTGTATAGAAATGTTGTTGTTAGTTACCATTAAAGTCAGCTCCAACTCATGGCAACGTCACGTACAACAGAATGAAAAGTGGCCGGGTCCTGTGCCATCTTCACGATTGTCGGTATGCTCGAGCCCATTGTTGTTGGCCAGTGTGTGTTCTGAGTGCCTTCCCACCTAGGGGGTTCATCTTCCAGCACTTTATCGGACAATATTCTGTTGTGATCCATAGGGGTTTTTATTGGCTAATTTTTGGAAGTAGATTGCCAGGCCTTTCTTCCTAGTCCATCTTATTCTGGAAGCTCTGCTGAAACATGTCTACCATGGCATTTGAAATACTGGTGGCATAGCTTCCAGCATCATAGCAACACAGAAACGATACAGTACGACCAACTATGTAGAAATACCCACTGCCGTTGAGTTGACGGCCGACTTATAGGGAACCTTTAGGACAAAGTAGAACTGCCCTATAGGGTTTCCAAGGTGTAAATCTTTATGGAAGCAGACTGCCACATCTTTCTTCCGCAGGGTGGCTGGTAGGTTAGAACTGCTGACATTTTGGTTAGCAGCCAAGCGCTTTAACCACTGTGCCACCAGGGCCCCTAAAAGTTTAAAACCACAGACAGAGGAGAAAACTCTTGCCCCCAAACCCAGTGCCATTTGGAGAAAGGACAGAGCTGGGAGCAGGGTAGGACATGCTGCAAGGCCAGTGCAGGAAACAACCACACCATTGGCCTCATCAGGAAGATTTCAAATTGGATGGCAAGCTCCTGAACAGATTTAGCTTAATCTAATTGTCATAAACCCTCAGAGTGCCTGGGGCGGTTGTTTGATTGCTGTGTTTACTCACTAAATATTTCAGAAGGAGGAGAAGGCATTGTCTGCTCTGCATTTACCAGTGATGGGATAAGAGGAGGTGATGCTTTGAAGTCTAAGCATGGTGATACCTCTTGATCCTTTTTTATCTGTCTTTATTCATTTTGGGGGAAAATGTTCCATGTAAGTTCACATTCTATGTAACGGACCAGGAGTCTCCTTTCATGTACCAAACCCCTTTTAATTTAAGTATATTTGAAGAAAGGCTTTCTAGAATGTAGAACACAAATCCCTGGATCCTTAAAAGAAAATTTCTGAACATATTTCATCTTTTTTCTCTGAGACTGCACAGTCATTAGGAATTTCAATTACTGAACCTGCTGTAACACTGTGAAGCCATTGGGAGAGCTAAAGAACCTCCAAGAACCTCCTAGAACGCTATGATCTGAAAAAGGTTTTGGGCATGTTGTTCGTATACCACCAGTGTTGGGTGTCTGCATGCTCCAGTGCCAACCCTTTTAATTTGCTGTACCTTCTCTCCTGTGGCCTTGGAAACTGGATAACCAAATCCATTGTAGTTATGTGCAGAATAAGAGTAAATAGATTCTGATTGAGGACCTAAGGGGCTCATTTATGAATAAAGTGCATTAGCTTTAATTCATAGATTTTATAACATTGATTTTGGCTTCTCAGAAGCCCTTCCCACTTAACTGCCTTGT
>NW_004444017.1:5298250-5320591 GCF_000243295.1 Trichechus manatus latirostris
CCCCTGCTGAAGCCCTGCTGATAATTTGCATTTCTAACAAATTCCCAGGCAGTACTAATGCTGCTGGGTAGGGACCGATTCTGAGAACCACTAGAAGAGCCAGACCCAAACCAAACCCACTGCTTTGGAGTGGATTCTGACTCATAGCAATGCTATAGGACAGAGTAGAACTGCCCCATAGGATTTCCAAGCCTGTAATCTTTAAAGAAGCAGACTGCCACATCTTTCTCCCGAGAAGAGGCCTTTTGGCTAGCAGCGGAATACTTTACCACTCTGCCACCAGGGCTCATTACTAGTAAAGCAGTGGTTCTCAAAATTTATTATACACAAGAATTACCTGGGGATCTTGTTAAAATGTTGATTCTGATTCAGTATATCTGGGGGTGGAAATGCAAATTCTCAGCAGGGAGTTCGAACTAGAACAAACTGGTTTGAAGCCCTGGTTCTTACTGGTTTCTGTATGAAGTTGTTGGATTAATGCCTTCCAACTAATAGTAATTGTAGTAACAATAATATCAATTCTCATATAGCCCATGCTTATATTGCAGGCACAGTTTAAGGTATATTCATATATTAACTCATTTAGTTCTCTCAACAGCCCCATGAGACTTATGTTACTATTGTAATCATCCCATTTTCTGATGAGAAAACTGAGGTATTGAGAAACGTACTAACTTACCCAAGGTCACACAGGTATAAAGCAGCAGGGCCTAGGCAGTGTGGCCTAAATCTGTGCTCTTAACCACTCTGCTGTGCGGCCTCCTTCAGGTGTATAAGGGAGAGGCATTTTGCTTAGAACATCTACTTTAGTTATTGAGGCCTCAATTAGAGTATATGTAACATATGTGATTATCTCTTTACCAAGGGCACCAAAAGAAGAGCAGTAATTAAACTGTGGAACGAAACTCCTCAGATTGTATTGTATGGGTGACAGTCTGAGGGGCATGGCCATTTGAAAAGTGGAGTGGGAGCAGGGGGAGGCTTCCTTTCCATCTACTGCTACCTGGGAGGTAGACTTGGCTTTGAGGCCCTTATTCTCCCTGGAACCAATGATTAATACCAGCCGAGATTCAGAACCAAACCTCAGGCCTCCTCCTAAATAGATGAGAACCTCTGGTTGGGGTGGGGCGGAGTGGGGTGGGGGACTCAAAATCAGCCTGACTTCCTGAGACAAGCTTAAAACTAGAACGATGCTTCTTGTGGGCTGAGTCATTGGAACCATTACCTGGAAGCTACGTGGGCCTGCATTTAAACTTGGGCCTTCCCAGGACCCCGCCAGTACTGATCTAGTGCCGAGGCCAGGAGTATCAGATGTGGAGAACCTTAGCAGCCCCCAGGTCCCAGATGAGAGCCATATCCTTTCATGTTTTAAGGCTTCATGAGATATGCTTGAGAATTCCAGGCCCTGTTGGAGACACTATAACATTCTAGAGCCGTGGCCAAAATGATAGGGCAGTGTGATGGGAAGTGAAACAGCACTGAGCCAGGATCATAGTTGTTCTTGTTCCAGTTCTGCCACTGACTTGTGGCATGGCCTTGTCATTTTACTTCCCTGGACTTTAGATTTCTTGACTGTGAAATAAAGATAATAATTCCTACCTCACAGAGTCATGGCAAGATTCAAATGAGAGAATGTACGGAAATGCTCTGGAAAATGTAAAGTGCCATACAAATATAGGGGCGTTATAATAACTATTAATATTGCTATTATTAAAACTAGACAGACATGTTCTGTCTGATATATTTACTACTTCCTCTAGCATATTCCTCAGTGAATGTTTTCCCTTAGCCTTGTCTCACATTTGGAGATGCAAAAGAACTAAAAGAACTAAAAGCCAAGTTCCAAATTTAGTTGCTGATCTTTCCAAGATGGATGGAGAGCAGTGTGGATGTAACCTGGTTGCTGCTGAGAGCTCGGGTGGGCTGCTAGAGCCTGTGAGGCAAAGCCAGGCCTGAGGAACGAGGTGGTCTTACCCTTTACTTTGTGCAAGGCCTGGAAAAGACCCCAGCCCTCAGACACATAGCCCCTTGCTGGATCATTTATCCAAAGCCCTCTATGTTTCTCTTTGGGTCTACTTTAACTCTGGCACAGCTGAGTGTAGCTGTTGAATAGTTCCTTTAACATATCCTGCAACTTGCAAAGGCTTCCTCAAGTATACAGCAAAATGATGTGAAAACACTGGGGCACCTCTCTCTGTGCTCTGGGGCTCACAGCCAGAAATGTGGCCTGGGAGAGGCTCTCTCCAGCGTGTTTGAGTCCTTGAAGAAGGGTCAGGCATTGAGAATAAGGAAGGTTGGACATGTCACACAGGAGGCCCCATGATCTTCAGTTCTGAACACAATCTTGTGGTGTTCATGGCTGGGCTAGGCCTTAATGGGACCAGGGATCACACATCTCAGGGCAGCCTGGGCTTTCAGATAGATCCTGAGTGTGTGGGGGAAGGGAGGTGGCAGGTGGTAGATATTAAGCTTGATGGCTGGGCTGAACACAGTTCAAAATGTAGTTGTGTTTGAGTCGAAGCGGTTGGGCAGGGTTGATGGGGATGGGCCTTACAGGGAAAGATGTGGAAGGCCAGGACGTGGCTCTGTGCCCCACCTCTGCCAGACTAATAAGAGAGAAAGGGGGAAAGAATGACTCAGGCAGTGATAGATTCCCCTACCAGTAGGTTGGGTGACTTCCACTTTCTCTATCCATCAAAGGAGTATTCCAAAGGTTGACACAGGGAGGGGTAAACATCAGCACCCTCTCATCCCTCTCAGCTCCCCTGACTTCTGTGCATATGGCCACAGTGTAGTTGTATAACAGGTGAAGTCTCCCATGAGTCCACGTGGGGAGACATGCCTGAGCTGGTCCACCTGGTGGTATGAGCTGCAGACCCTGGGAGAGTGTTTTGGGTGGTGTTGGAGGGGGAACAGAAGGCAGGAGCAGGTACCAGAGGAGGAAGGGCACAGGAAATGGGTAGTCTTGGTCTGCAGGATTGTCACCTGCCCACCTGCTAGCCTACTGTGGAAGAATTCTAAGATGACCCCAATGGCACACAACCTGTACAATCCTCATTCTTGTAGTATGGGCTGGGCCTGTGAATATGATGGAGTGTCACTGCTGTGATTAAGTTATGCAGTATGGCCCAGTTGACTTTAAGAAATAGAGATTAACCTGGGGAAGGGGAGGAGGGTCTGACCTAAACATGTGAGCCCTTAAAAGAGACCAGGCTCTTCCTGGCAAACAGATTTGATGTTCAAGGGAGATTTGAGGTGTTTGAAGTTCTCAGCTGCTGTTGTGAAGATGGAGGGGGCCATGTGGCAAGGATCTGAGGGGCCTCTAGTTGCTGTGAGTGACCTCTGACTGACAGCCAGCAACGAACTGAATTCTGCCAACAACCTGAATGAGCTTGGACGAGGACTTTGAGCTCCAGATGAGAGTGCAGCCGGCCAGCCCTTTGATTTCATCCTTGAGACACCCTGAGCAGAGAACCCAGCCATGCTCTGCTGGACTTCTGACCTACAGCACTGTGAGCTTTGTTTTAAGCTGCTAAGTTTGTAGTAGTTTGTTATGCAGCAACCGAAAACCAATACACTCCTCTCTCTCTAGTTTGCTCCCTCACACTCCACTGTTACTGGACTTGGGCAGGTCTTTGCTCCTTTTCCTTTTTGCTCATATTGTTTCCTTCTGGATCACTGTTTTCTCCACTTTGCCTGGCTTAATCCAGCTGATCCTTGGTTTCTCAGCCTAGATATCACTTTCTCTGGAAGCCTTCCTTGACCCCCATAAAGCAACTTTATTTATTTATTCCCTTTTTGTTGCATGCTGTCAAATCAATTCCGACTTACAGAAACCCTGTAGGGCAGAATAGAACTGCCCCATTGGGTTTCCTAGGCTGTAATCTTTACAGAAGCAGATCGCCAGGTCTTTTCTCCCATGGAGCTATTGGTGGGCTCGAATTACTGACCTTTTGGTTAGCAGCCGAACGCTTAACCCTTGTGCCCCCAGGGCTCCTTATTATTTCCTTTGGCTGGCTATTATTCATCCTCAGGGCTCAGATTAGAAGTCACTTCTGGGAAAAGCCTTCCCTGACTTCTGGACTGGATTTGGTGCTTCTGCTCCATGATTCCAGAGCATTCTAGCTGTCCCCATGAAGCACTTTAATTTCCTGTTTACTTGTATGTGTGTCTTACTCACAGTAAGCTTTGTGTGAACAGGGATCAAGTCCACACAGTATCCAGAACAGTGCCTGGGATACATTAGGAGCTTAATAAGTATCTGCTGAGTAGCTGGCTGGGCTGTTACAGAGAAGTGCTCTTTAGAGAAAGATGTTGTGCTTCCACGTTAGCTCTGGACAGGTTGAGCTCCCTGTCCCCTTATTACAGCAGTGCCACATGATGGACAGTGGCAGGGGTGACAGAGAAGGGCCCTTCCACCCTAGGATTGGGGATTTTGGTTCAGTCCTGTAGCTCCATTCCTCCCCTCTCTCTCTTGCCTGCTATCCCGATTAGTCTCAAATGCATGCAGAGAGAAAGGGAAAATGCAGAATCCAAACTGCAGGTCTGTGGACAGGATCAGCTCTCCAGGTTCTGGTTCTCAGTGAGTTTGCGGAAGGAGGCAGGGCCACCAAAAAGGAGCTCTGGCTTTCTGCTTCTGGTTCCCCACTAAGGATCATGACCTTCCAGGGAAGAAGGTTGGACTTGTCTGTTTCCTCTTTTCTGGCACTCAGGGCAGTGTGAATTGGGTTTCCCCACCTCTTCTCTGGCACTCAGGGCGGTGTAAATTGAGTTTCCCCTCCTCTTCTGTGGCACTCAGGACAGTGTGAATTTAGTTTCCCCTCCTCTTCTGTGGCACTTAGGGCAGTGTGAATTGGGTTCCCTCTCTTCTTCTCTGGCACTCAGGGCAGTGTGGATTGGGTTCCCCCTCCTCTTTTCTGACACTCAGGGCAGTGTGAATTGGGTTTCCCCTCTTCTTCTCTGGCTTTCAGGGCAGTGTGAATTGGGTTCCTTCTCCTCTGGCACTCAGGGCAGTGTGAATTGGGTTCCCTCTCCTTCTCTGGTACTCAGGACAGTGTGAATTGGGTTCCATCTCCTTCTCTGGCACTCAGGGCAGTGTGAATTGGGTTCCCTCTTCTTCTCTGGCATTCAGGGCAGTGTGAATTGGTTCCCTCTCTTCTTCTCTGTCACTCAGGGCAGTCTGGATTGGGTTCCCTCTCTTCTTGTCACTCAGGGCAATGTGAATTGGGTATCCTCTCCTCTTCTCTGGCACTTAGGGTAATGTGAATTGGGTTTGGCAGAGGCCTCAGTAGTGACTTATCTCTGCCAAGGTCCAGTCCAGACAGGGGGTGAGAAGCTCTCAGTGGATACGTGACAACTCAGCTAACTTGTTCCATACCTTTTGAAGTGGTCTCTCTGTTTCTGTGGCTGTGTGTCACCATTGTGTTTGTGGCAGAAGACCCCTCCCAGAACCAGAGACTCTCTGATCTGGGACAGGGCAGACTCCCAGTTCACTCGTGGAGCTTGGAAAACAGTTCTGGAGCTTGGAGGCTTTGCAGAATGATCCTGGAGAGTCCCAGGGGTTCAAGATCAAGAGGATCCTTTTGCTGCTCTGGGTCATTCTTTGGATTTGTAGACAAGGGGCTCGCAGTCACTCTTAAATACGAATCTGTTGTTAGCACAGTTCCTGAAACAGAAAGCACTCAATAAATATTTGCTGAATAAATAAATCAACAAGCATGTGAACAAGAGATGTTGTTCAAGGACTGGGGATTCTGGTGAGTGTAGCCGAACTGGAAGAGCATGAGACAAGGAGTCAGGAGCCCTGGATTCCAGACCTTTCTCTGCTTCTCACTAGCTGAGTGACCTTGGGCAAAATATCTTTGCCTCTCTTGACCTCTGTTTGTTCATTTTTCATAATCCAGGAGGGG
Source organism: Trichechus manatus latirostris (assembly GCF_000243295.1). Lineage (NCBI taxonomy): Eukaryota > Metazoa > Chordata > Mammalia > Sirenia > Trichechidae > Trichechus > Trichechus manatus. Next base: position 5,304,160 of record NW_004444017.1, read on the forward strand.
ATTATGTTTGGCTGATTCTTTTATATTTTGCATGTCTTAGAGGTGGTTTGCTTGATAAATAGTTTGACTTGTCAGGAATTAACATTTGGATTTTGTTCTGAGTGTGGTCTTAGCAGGTCCTTTTAATGTCCACAGGCCTCCACAGGAGCAGGAAGCATCCAGGAGAGTGTTAGGCAGTTAGCATAGAAAAATGAGGCTTACTGTGTTGACTTTAGCATTCCAGGAATGGTTTATGTGGTTGCCAGTAGACCCAGGTAAATTTTACTGAGAGAAGAAAGCTCTAGAAGGTGAGAGATGTCAGTTTGTAAAGGGAATTCGGTCATAGAAACATGTGAAAGGGACATTTCAGTGCTTTAGGGATGTGGAGGCGAGGCTCCTCTGGCGGCAGTTTTTCCTGTCTGTTTTCTGTACGCTGTGGTCCTGGTGATCCAGCCTTCATTTACTTGGCTACTGATTCACAAGGGGATATTTCTGGCCATTCCAGAAGGGCGGTACATCATCCTATGAGCAGGCTGACTCCTCAGGGCATCTGGCCTTTCCAGCCTTTTGCTCTCAGAAGAGGAGTGTGGAGCATCACTCTGCACTGTCTAGTTTTCTGCGTAGCTGGAATGCACTTGGTCCTCGTCCACCTGGAAGGATGGTGAGGGTGTCCTGCGCTCTCAAGTACAACCCTTTCCTTTTATCACAGTCCAGGGGCAGAGGTCAGCCTCATGTAAGCTGTAATTATACAATCCACATGAGGATAACATAAACCAGAAGCCAGTCTAGTTCTTTGAAGGGGTGATGTTAGAGGGGCATCCACCCCTTTCCATCATTCCTTTATTTGGACAGTACTGCCAGGTTGACACAAAACTCAGGCATAGGGGAGAGAGACTGAGCTGGGAGGCCTCTGGTCTAGTCCTGGGACAGTCACCACCTGCATGTGACCTTGGTGATGATGCCTAATGTTACAAGTGCGTCTGATGCATGCAGCTCTGTGCCTCCCATGCAGTATCTCATTTAATCCTCTCAACCACAACCACGTGAGGTAGACTGTACTATTATCCATCCCCTTTGGCAGATAAGGCAAAAATGAGTAAGTTGCCCCAGTGGAGAGGAACTATGATTATACCCAGATAGTAAGAATCTGGAGCCCATGGTTTTGACCACTTTCCTCTACTGCCTTGGCAAGTGTCTTCAGCCCTCTGGGCCTCAGTTTCCTCATCTGTTAGGTGTGTGTGTGTCTGTGTTTGTGAAATGATCTCTATAGTACTTTCCAAAGCTGTTATATGAATTCCTTCCACGAATCCAGCAGAATACAAATCATTAACAACACCGAAGTCCACGTTCCAAAGGGGGAAAACGAGGGCACGTAATCAATGCAAAAACATTTATTTTCAGGAATTGATCAAAAAAGGGCAAACCAAAAAAGTACTTGGTATCCCCCCATACTTCCTCCCAAATTATAAATTAAAGGGGAAACTTCAAAAGAATTTATTGAAAAGACTATTAGTGTGGGATATCCTGGCTTTTGTTGGGTTGTGGTGCTTTATCTAGTGATGCAGGAGGTGATACTTGTCCTCAGCCTTGCTCTGGCTTTCCTCCTCACATGTGATGTGACATTTCATTCCTCTTCCCCCAGTCCCAACACCCACCTTTTCCCAGATTTTGGTCTTAGAACTGGGTTCTAAGGGGGCGTGTTACCTATATGCTGTAAGCTGTGTCTTTGGTTTGCTTTTAAGTTGCCTGAAGACATTTGACTATAAATTCACAATCACCAGCTTCACCAGTGTTTGGAAAAGAAAAAACAAACAACCAGAAAAAAAAAACTTTCATAGGCTAGTCGGTTAATCAGTCAAAACAGAAATTAGCTGAGTCCTTCTCAGTCACCTATGGTCAGCAGCATGTGGGCAGATAAGAAGAATAAGCACCCTCTACAAACGTTGAGAAAGTAGAACTAAGAAATATAGAAAAACTTAGGGGCAAATCTGTATGATTCTGATTATAATCTGATTATTAGAATGCCAAAATGGAAGTGATTACTGTGAACTTCAGTGGTAGAAAAGGGTTTCCTGGAAGAAATTGGGCTTGATAAAACTTTGAAGGATGTGGATGAATTGGCTAGACCAGTGGCAGGAGTGAAGGGATTCTAGGTAAGAAAAATAAGAGATAATTCCATCCAAAAGGTATGATGATGACATATATTCATGGAGTTCTTGAAGTTCAGTCTAAGAACATTCCTGGCCCAGTTAGAATGGGTAAAAAAATGTAGAACAAAATAAAAACACACACACACACACACACACACACACACACACACACACACACACACACACACACACACAAAACCAGACTTACTGGTCTGAAAGAAGAGACTGGAGGAACTCCCGAGACTATTGCCCTAAGATAACCTTCTAACTTGAAAACTGAGGACACTCAGAAAGGCCACCTTTTAGCCAAATAATAGATGGGCTATAAAATAAACAATAACACCCGTGAAAAGTGTGCTCTTTAGAACAGTCAACTATATGAGACCAAAAGGGCAACATTTGTCCAAAACCAAAGAAGAGAAGGCAGGGAGAGACAGGAAAACTGGACTGATGGAAACGGGGAACCCAGGAAGGAAATGGGGAAAGTGCTGACACATTGCAGGGATTGCAACCAATGTTAGAGAACAATGGGTGTGGAGATCGTTGATTGGAAAACTGATTTGCTATGTAAACTTTCACCTAAGGCACAATAAAATGTTAAAAAATAAAATAAAAACATTCCTGGAGGGGTCTGCATGAATTCACTCATTCAACAAGAATTTATTGAGCACGTACTATTGTAAGACCTAGCAGTGCTTGACACAGGCACAGTTCCTGCCCTCATAGGGCATCACTCCATGGAAGGGAGACAGATCTTCAACATCTAATTAAATAATTAATTATTCAAATTATAATTGACCTTTAAAACATTTATGTTTATGTTTTGAGTGTGACTATATTTGTTTTAAATTAACATTTCACTTACGATACTGAAAAAACAAAGCCCAAACTGAAGATCGCTTTATTGCATGGAAGGTGGTGGTGGTGGTGGCGGTGGTTTGTGTCTCATAAAGATGGCGTTTATTCTCTTAAATTATGATTAAAAAAAATGTTTTGGGGTAGATTGCTTTTGGAAGTTTTCATCCTGCTAAGGTGGTCCCTAGATCATAAAGCTTGAGACTTGCTGAATTAAAGGGATAAAGAGCTAGGAGGAAATAGAAATTTCCATTGGGGATTAGATTGTGACTGCTTGAAGTAAGGTCACACCTGTCATGAGACACAAGGAGAGGATTCTAGGAAGAAGGAAAACATAGCCCAGGAGGAAAGAACTGAGCAGATTTTTCAACTCTGTAACATTAGAGGAAGATAGAAGGGCAGCATTAAGCTGTAGAGATTGTTAAACAGGAAGCACAATTAGTATGCAAAAAAAGTTTATAAGTGTAAGGGGTGTTTTAACTGTCAGGAAGGTACTGAGCCTTTGTGTGCTGTCTGCTGTCATTCCTGACTTATCAAGAGATTTTAAATTCTGGCTTACCAAAGCCATGTTTTCCCCTATAGCCAGCCATTTCTACTAACGCTTGTTTATTTTTGTAAAACAATAATCTGTTATAGTCATTTTATCCATTTGGAATCAGGAGTTTTCTGCTGAATAATTTTTTTTTTTCTTTTCTCCTATATAGGATTCTTGGTTTTGGCCTTTTAGAACTAAATAATAAAACTGTTTGTTCACTCTGTGGGCCTTTGCTCACATTAGAGCTGTTTTATCTCATACATCTGTAATTCTATAAATTGAAATCAGCTTTTCTTAAACTTCTAGATTCCTTAGATTTGAAATCTACTCTTGGTTACTGTCTTAGTCATCTAGTGCTGCTACAACAGAAGTACCACAAGTGGATGGTTTTAACGAAGAGAAGTTTATTTCCTCACAGTTAAAGTAGGCTAAAAGTCCAAATTCAGGGTGTCAGCTCCAGGGGAAGGCTTTCTCTCTCTGTCGGCCTTCTCATCAGTGTTCCCCCAGACTAGGAGCTTCTCGGCGCAGGGACCCCGGTCCAAAGGACGCGCTCTGCTCCTGGCACTGCTTTCTTGATGGTATGAGGTCCCCCTGTCTCACTGCTCACTTCTGTCTTTTATATCTCAAGAGATTGCCTCAGGACACAATCCAGTCTTGTAGATCCAGTCCAGCCTTACTAACACAACTGCCACCCATACTCCCTCATTAACATCATAGAGGCAGGTTTACAACATACAGGAAAATCACACAGTACCAGGAATCATGGCCTAGCCAAATTGATACACACATTTTTTGGGGGACATAATGCAAACCGTGACAGTTACATTTACAGCTGTAACACACTTGTTATTTGCTTGCTTGTTCATTTACTTTTTCATTCATCTACCATCTACTGAGTACCTTCTATGTACTAGGTGGTACAAACAGTTAACATGCTTGGCTGCTAACCAAAAGGTTGGAGGTTCCAGTCCACCCAGAGTCACCTTGGGAGAAAAATGCCTGGTGATCTACTTCTGAAAAATCAGCCATTGAAAACCCTATGGAGCAGTTCTACTGTGACACGCATGGGGTCACCATGAGTTGGAATTGACTTGACAGCAGCTGGCTACTGTGTACCAGGCACTGGGCAAGGACATTCAGTTATAAAAGACATTGTAAACTGTAGCCAGCAAGTCGATTCCGACTCATAGTGAGCCTCTAGGACAGAGTAGAACTGCCCCATAGGGTTTCCAAGGCTGTAATCTTTACAGAAGCAGACTGCTACATTTTTCTCCCGCAGTGCAGCTGGTGGGTTCGAACCACAGACCTTTCGGTTAGCAGCCAAGTGCTTAACCACTTCACCACCAGGGCTCCTCAAAGACGTTGTACCTACTAGTTTAAGTAGCTCACAAGCTCATGGGGAAAGCAGAGATTACTCTCTATTACTGTAAGTGTGAAATATTACCATATTGGGGTGGGACTGGGTAAAAGGCATGGGCTTTGTTGCCATTTGTCCTTCTTACCTCAGTTTGTCATTTCATACCTAGGGATCTTTAAAGAGTATGAAGAGGCGCTTATGGGCAGAGGAAGGTGCTAACCTGGGACCCAAAATGCTAACCTGGCTCTCTGCCCTTGGGCAAGTCACTTAACCTTTCTGAACCTCAGTTTCCATCTGTTGTTTAGAGCTAATTATACCTACTTAACTCATAAGCTTTTTGTGAGGAGCATTATCTCATTAGAGATAATGTTTTTAAAAGCTCTTTGGAAATTGTGCAGCATTATTCAGATGGAAAGTATTGTTATTTTTATTATTGAGTACCTCCTAACTCAGTATCAGGGGTGGTGACAAAAGAAGAGAGGGCGTTATTATGCCCACTCTGCTCTGTCACCGTCCCTAGGTATTGTGGGTATGTTTAGATTTGGGGGGAGGGCGGATGTGTAAGAAAAGGCAAGAGCAAGGTTCCCGCCCTTGAGGAGCTTATGATCAGATAGGGATACAAGAACCAGTTAGAGAGTCATGTAATAGTAGTTGAGAGAAGGGAGAAGAGAGAGCTTGAGGATTGCTCTGGGCCTTTCTTGCTCCAAAATGCTAGTTGTAGTCAGGAAAGGCTTCACTTGAGAAGTGGCCCTTGAGCTTGGCTATCATCAGCATCAGCATCACCTTCTTACGTCATCATTAGTAAGATAAACATTTACTGAGTAGCAGGATGTGGCAAGGGGCATAAATTTGGTTGAGAGTCAGGATACTTGCATAAAAAAAAGATAAATAAGACTACAGAATTCCCTACACTGGGTGCCAGATGAGGGGGATGCCAAGTGCTATAGGAAATCAGAGGAGAGTGCAGCCTGTGGGAAAGGTGTCTGAGGGGCGGTGGGCCCTGAACTGAAGGAAGGGCAGGATTTAGACAAAAACAGAATCATCTGGGGAGAACCTGGGTAGTGGAAACAGTTAATGCACTCAGCTTTGAACTGAAATGTTGGAGGTTCGAGTCTACCCTGAGGTGCCTAAGAAGAAAGCCCTGGTGATCTATTCTGAAAAATTGGCCATTGAAAACCCTGTTGTCTTTGTTGTCTAGTGCTGCTATAACAGAAATACCACAAGTGGATGGCTTTAACAAAGAGAAATTTATTCTCTCAGAGTCTAGTAGGCTAAAGTCCTAGTTCAGGGCTTCAGCTCCAGGGGAAGGCTTTCTCTGTTGGCTCTGGAGGAGGTCCATTTCATCAGTCTTCCCTTGGCCTAGGAGCTTCTCCACACAGGAACCTCAGGTCCAAGGACACACTGTGCTCCCAGCACTGCTTTCTTGGTGGTATGAGGTACCCATGCCTCTCTGCTCACTTGTCTTTTTTATATCTCAAAAGAGATTGCCTTAAGACACCATTTAATCTTGTAGATCTCATCAGTATAACTGCCACTAATCCATCTCATTATATCATAGTGACAAGATTTACAACACATAGGGAAGTCACATCAAATGACAAAATGGTAGACAATCATACAATACTGGAAATCATGACCTAGCCAAGTTGACAGATACTTTGGGGAACACAGTTCTACTCCGACACACATGGGATCATCATGAGTCAGAGCTGACTCGATGGCAGTTGGTTTTAGAACCATCTGAAAAGGCATTCCTTGTTTCTGCTTGTTGATGCATTTAATTTTTCTGTTTTCCCATTAAGCTTGAAAAGATTACTTTCTGCTCTGAGTATCTCATTTTGTTTATCTTCCCGGTGGCATAAAACCAAACCCATGTAACCCTCTTCACCATTTCCACTCCTTTTTGCGGGAGTGGGTTTTGTAGTGATTTACCTATGATTTCTCAGGCCCTGAATCATTCAGGGTGAATGTCTAAGGAATATGTGATCCAAGCCGGGCTGGATGTGGAGGGAGGAAGGCAGAAGGAGGGAGGTGGGAAAGAGAGTGGGAGAGGGACAGTCTTGAGTCGACCCACGTGTGCGCAAATGAGAGCGAGGACAGATAAGTTATCCAGGAGGATTCTTCAACCCCTCAAATTATCAAACCACATTAATTTTACTGTAATTCATATCCTTATGCCTAGCTCTGTCCTTATCCCTATCTCTAGCTCTATATCTATAAAATTCAGGGCTTTAAGGAAGAGGGTGGCATCTAGGGAAATTAAAACAAGCAAATCACTGAGAGAGGGTGCCACACCCTTGAGAAAAAAACATTGAAATTTGCTTGTTTAATATTTCAGAAGCTTCGAAGGAATTGAGCAATTCAGATTAAATTTTAAGAAACAGGGCTGACCAGAGAGAAAGGAGGAGAGTTAGAGCCATGCACTGCAGAGGTTGAAGGTGGAGATAAATTCTGCTCTTTTAGCCAGGCTGGGCTCCCTTCCAGACAGCATGTTTCTGTATGACGTTCATACAATGGGAGAATTATTGACAACTTCCTTAGGCACCGTTGGGGAGTGAAACGCCAAATATGGGCAAAGCAGATACTTGGCTTTAGTGGTATTGGTACTTCACCCAGATTAATCTGCTATTAAATACTTTCCAGGGACCCACTGCCTCTTTATGACAAGTGTTAGATGATTTCCATGAACTCAGTTATTGCTAGAGAAGGCAGGAAAGTGAGACAGTAGGGAGAGAAAAGATCCAATGAGGCTGAGAATTTACTGGAGGGGTAGGGGAGATAAAGAGAGAGAAGCAAAGAGGAAGCTATTTCTTCAGACAATAATATCTAAAAGGAAATTATGAAAATAGTATGACAATATTCCAAAAAAAAAAAAACCAAAAGGAAAAACAAAAACCAAACCCGTTGCCATTGAGTTGATTTTGACTCATGGCGACCCTGTATGTTACAGAATAGAACTGCCCCATAGGGTTTTTTTTGGCTGTGATCTTTACATAAGTTGTTTGCCAGGCTTTTCTTCGGTGGAGCGGCTGGCTAGGTTCAGTTGGTGGCTGACTGCAAACTGCTTGTGCCACCCAGGCTTTTTTTCGAAGGAGAGGAAATGTGAATTATGAAGTGAAAGGAGATTTCTTTCTACTTTCTCAAACCTTTTCTGGGACTTTTTTTTGGTAACTAAATAGGCAGCAGGATTTCCCCCAGGTGAATCACTTTGAAAAATACACCCCTTAACACTTGAGTGTCTGTGTTCTTGATTCAGTCCTAGGATTACCACTGTCAATCAGGCAGAATCCATTGGAAAGCCTCATGCCATCAGTACACCTGGTAGTAGTTAGGAAGATGCTGGGAGTAGGAATATATTTATGCAACTATGAAGGGCTTTTTTTTTTTTTTTTTAGTTGTTTGTATGTTCACATGCATGTATATACAGACATGTACACTTATGTAAAACCTGTCAGATCTTTCAAAAATCTTTGAAAGAATTAGCATCATATAGCCATAAAGAAATCTCTGGGGGGGACTTTAGAGGAGAGAAAGCGGGGAAGAAGAGGGAAAAAACCTAAATATATCACTCTGTAGCAAAGTAGTCATCTACACAACCGTAGAAATCTCTGATAAATCTCTGGTGAAATAAACTCCCTCCCGCCTGAAAGTTCTTTTTGGAAATGTTGACTGCCTTTCATATTAAAATATTGTATTGAAGATACCTGCCATGGAGATACTGATCCCACTTATGGACAAGGAGGCTTCTGGACTTGTCTTCCAGTCACTGCTCAACATTGCACATACAAACCTCTGTGGTTCACATTTGTGTGTTTAACCAGACCCTTTCCAAGGCCAGGCCAGGGCTCCTGATTTTCAGGAAAGCATGCCAGTCCACGGGTTCTGTGTCACATCTTCCATTTAACTGTCACTTAGCTTTAATGATACTAATAACTAATATTACCATAGTTCTAGAGCATGTATTATGTGCCAGGAACTTCGAGCTTATAATCTGTAATCCTTATAACAACTCTGTAAAGGAAGTGTTTTCAGCTCTAGTTTACAAACAAGGAAGCAGGTTTAGAGGCAAGGTACCCTAGCCGGGGTAACACAGCTAGAAAGTGGAGGAGCTAGGATTTGAACCAAGTTCTCTGTGACTCTGGAACCCTTGTTCTTTCTAGTATACTGGACGTTTTTCATCCATGTCTGTCTGAGGTTCAATGTAAAAGGGACATGGGAAGGAGAGAAAGGTGTTCTGGTGTCCATGACCACAGCCGTGAGCAAGTGTAGCCTCCCCTTTCCAGGGCTTGGAGGGTATGCATTGGGACTTACGCTTCCTTGTCCCTGGTGAACTTATGCTTCCTTGTTCTTGGTGAACTTCTAGAAGCAATTTTATGGGCAAGCTAGTAGGTGTCCCTGGGACTCATTGCTGTGCATCTAGTACTTGTCTAGGCCAACCCTGGAACTTGTTTCTTTGGCCTTTCCAGTGCAGATTCCACACAGGATTTGAATTTTTCCTAGAGTCATCGGTAAAGACTTGGGAAATTATTTCTCGTATCTGGGAAGATGTGGTCTTGGGGGGTCACCTGAGCAGTAGAAGAACTATTGCAAGATGACATTTGGGGCTAATGTGGAATTAACTTGGAAACTGATGAGTTTGCTTGATCTGAGATCTTGCAAAGGACATTTGAATGTCTAAGTTTGAGGGAGAAAGGGCAGGTCTGAGCCATCTTGGGATTTTGTGCTTTGTTCTTGTGACCCTTTGGAAATTCTTGGGTAAACCCACATGTTCAGTCTCATGCCAGGCTAGTGTGGAGAATCAAGCTGAGTCTGCATCTAGTCGAGGCTCAGAGACAAAAGAAAGAGAGAGAGGCCTGGCAAAATATCATGGGAAATGTCACATTCCCTTCTCCTGGACTCACTTAAAAAGCCCAGGACCCATTTAACATATAAATTATAAGACTTATCTCTTTTGATGGTGATTTGGAAAGCAGGATCTATGAAAATCCTGGCTGAAGAATTCTTATAGTAATAAAGCTCAGGCTACTGCCTTTTCTGGTTTTCAACAGTATCTTAATTTCTGTGACCATTTATTAACTGTCTAGCATACCCGAGAGTTTCTTGGATCAAGACTTCCCCCGAGTAGGAGACAGTGGCTTAAAATACAGAGCGAGACAGGTTTTTGTCAGTCAAGGGCAGCAAGTAAGACCTGGACTTGGGAGAGCCAACCTCAAGTAAGGAGGACCGATTTTCAGTGGGCACGTGTGGTGTCCAGGCTAGGGAAGGCCACTGGTGAAGTTGTGAGTGTGATCTTGAGGTATAGGCTGCAGTGGAATGTCAGAACAGCCAGCAGCCAGCAGCTCAGGAATCTGGATAGCAGGCAAAGTTTAAAGAAACCAGACTGGCTTTATAAATCAGGACTGGGCAGTAGGTAGGAAGCAAGGATAGGATCCAGGGTAGAATAGCTAGTGATGGGGTATTCAGGAACAGAGACTACATTACAAGGAGTCAAGGATCCAGCAGGGAGACTAGGCAACAGAGACCCATGATAGAGTCATGGAATTTGGGCAGTGAGAGTAGCACTGGAAGCCCCAAGCAAGGGCTGGCAACACTTTACATCAGCTCAGGAGCTTTCCATGTTGGTGAGAGGCTGGGAGTCAGTCCCAGGTTTGTCTGGCCTGGAACTCGCAGGTTGAGATAAGTCAGAGTCTGGCTGGAATGAAAAAATGAAGGGGTAGAATAGGACATGCCTTGGTCTACAGAGGAACCACTGCAGAGAAGGAAGAAGTAGAAGTCAGGTGTCCATTATTTGACCTACAAATAGAACTCAAGAGGAACAAGTGTCACCGTATCTCCCCAATCTCCCACCATTCACTGGCATACAGAGCAGAGGGAGGACAAAGCAGAGGGCATTCCAGAATGAGTTTCATGCACTCAGAGTGTGGAATGTTCATCAAAGAGGAACAAGAGCCCTGTTCCACCTCCTTCTCCTTGACTTGGAGAAGGCCTTAGGATTCAGTGTGTATGCTTCTCTGGACTTGTGGCAATGGGAACACTGGGGAGCTGTCCCTTCTTTAACAGGGGAGACTGAATATCCTTCGACACTTCTTTGTTGAGCTTGACCTGTCTGTGAAACTTTATAGGATGTAACTTTGAAACATTCATTTATTACTCTACTCTTGGTCTTGGCTCTCCCCTAATTTGATACAATCCAAGCAATAAAGAACCCACTTCTTTCTGAAATCCAAAGCACAAAATATTATGATAAAGACATGCTTATCAAGGAAGTACACTTTTCTTTCCTGAATTCGTTTTTTCATCCCTGTGCCTCTCCTAACATAGTTATGGGGTATAGGTGATGCTTGCTTTCTGGCCTGCTTCAGGACAAAGGGAAAATTATACAACTCTCTTCTGATCTAATATCATCATATGCTGCCCTCCTAATTTCCAAACAGGGCTCCGAGGCAACTGACAACAGCTTTGATAACAGCAGTGCTTTCCCTCTGCTTTAGAAAGTTAGATGGCTTTAAAATAGGTGTGATTGTTAAGGTTGTGTGTCTACTTGGCTGGGCCATGATTCTCAGTGGTCTGGCAGTTATGATGCAGTTTGGTAGCTACGTAATGATATAATCACCACTGTTTCAGTCATCTAGCGCTGCTCTAACAGAAGTACCACAAGTGGATGGTTTTAACAGAGAGAAATTTATTGTCTTCACAGTCCAGTAGACTACAAGTCCAAATTCAGGGCATCAGGAAAAGGCTCTCTCTGTCGGCTCTGGAGAAAGGTCATTGTGATACTTCAGTCTTTCCTTGGTCTGGGAGCATCTCAGCACACGAACCTCAGGTCCAAAGGACGTGCTGTGCTCCCAGCACTGCTTTTTTGGTGGTGTGAGGTTCCCAAGTGTCTCTGCTCACTTCTTTCTTTTATATTTCAAAAGAGATTGCATTAAGACGCTAATCTTGTCAGCTTCATCAGTATAACCTCATCACAGTGATAGAATTTATAACACATGAGGAGATCACATATAATCTCATCATAGTGGTAGAGTTTACAACACACAAGGAAATCACATCAGATAACACAATCATACAATACTGGGAATCATGACCCAGCCAAGCTGCTACCCACATTTTTTGGGGGACACAATTCAACCCATGACAACCACCATAATGAGACCTGATATAACGTAATCACCTCCATGATGAGATCTGCTATGAGCAGCTAATCAATTGAAAGGGCACTTTCTAGGGGGTGTGGCCTACATCCAATATGTGTGGACTTTCTGCCAAAGCTCGCTGGCTTTTGCTCGCTCTTGATCCTCAGCTGACCTCCAGTTCTTGGGACTTGAGCTAGCAGCTTACCTGCCTATCTTGGGGTTCATCACCCTCCTCAGCCTCTGAGCCAAAGGCCTACTGTCTGACGTGCTGATCTTGGATTCACCAGCTACATGAGTCAAGAGAAGCCTTCAGCCTGACCTGCAGACTTGGGACTTTCTAGCCTCTACAACTGTGTGAACCATTTCCTTGATATAAATCTCTCTCTATATATATCTCTATCTCTCTCTTTATGTGTAGATATATATATGCTTCACTGCTTTTGCTTTTCTAGAGTACCCAGCCTAAGACAATAGGTAAGGCTAATTTCATTCCCTCTGTGAGTTCTGAGGGAAAGGGTGGCTGGAAAAAACATGTGTGGGCTGGCACATAGTGAATACTTATTTACATGAGTGTTTTAAAGACAATGACACAGAATCAAGGTTTAACCCACAAGTTTGAGTTTTCAGCTTTTTTCTGCTTCTCTCCTTCCTTAAGAAGTAGAGATGGGAAACTGTCTCTACTTTTCCTGTTTTCTTCATCTAATAACAATTTTGTACGTTTGTCGAGTACTGTATAATGTACGGGACATTTTGGATGCACCTTTTGGAAAGATGACGTTTAAAAAACAGTGGTAAATGTTACCCCTGGGCAGGTGCCAAGGGCCTGAGGCAGTCTGTATATCTGTGTCCTTCATGTTTTTCTCTATGTTAATTTGCTCTTCTGGCTGAGGTCACTGTTTGTCTTTGACAATTATGGAGAAGTGTGCGTAACAGAGTCATAGATTTCATGAGTTCCACCAAACTCTTGTGGTTTGTTCACAACAGACTCTACAAGTGATTTAGGGTTCCTGTGGCCACAGCTAAACTCATCTGGGGAAGGAATCAAAGTTTGTGCATCACTGGAGCTAAAAGAAAACTTGAAGATCATCTAATCCAATTCTCTAACTTTACAATATGAGAAAACTAAGGCTAAGTAAGGTTTTTCTCAAGGCTTAAATAAAATCGAAGTTACTTTTACTGTAGCCAGTATTCTTGGTATATACCCTGCTAGCTAATGATGGTAGCTAGAAGATGGGATTTGAGATGGCAGGGATGGGTATCTGATTTAGGAGCCATTTTTATAGACTTAAAGCTGCATTCATCACTCAAGACATTTGCATAGGTTTGGAGTAGCAGAACCAAAAATAGTCCTTCCCTTTTCAGGAGCTACTCTGCATAAAAGACTCACTGGCTTTGGATTCTGTCCCTATCTTATCCCTTTCAGTAGCCAGGCCAAGGGATCTCGCCAGGAGGCTTGGTATGTCCTAGCCAGAGAACAAGTGCTTGTCATAAAATGAGTCATGAAGCAGGGCAGAGAGCCAGGTTTACAGAAATGGCTTTGTATTGATGAAGAAGGGAGATTTATACCTTGTCTTGGCCTCCATCATGACGAGAGTGGTACAGAAAAGTACAGATGATACCAGGCCACTCCTGAGAGACACATTACGCTTATCTTCCTCCAGCCTAGTTACATAGAAGAATGGACCCTCAGGAATCCATTCTGATACATAGCTGGGGAAGCCAATGTTTAGGCCCATTTTAATAGCTTATTACCTGACAGGTATATCTGAACCTGTGCTGCCCCTGGGATATAGCATTCTTTTTTTTTTTTTAAATTGTGCTTTAAATGAAAGTTTACAGTTCCAGTTAGTTTCTTATATAAAACGTTATACACACACTGCTATGTAACCCTAGTTGCACTCCCTATACTGTGACAGCACACTCCTCCACCCTGGATTTCCTGTGTCCATTCAACCAGCTCCTGCCTCTTTCTGCCTTCTCATCTCCCCTCCAGACAGGAGCTGCCCATTTAGACTTGTGTATCTACTTGAGCTAAGAAGCACACTCTTCATGAGTATAATTTTATGCCGTATAGTCCAATCTAATCTTTGTCTGAAGAGTTGGCTTTGGGAATGGTTTTAGCTTTGGGCTAACAGAGAGTCTGGGGGCCATGTCTTCTGGGGTCCCTCTAGTCTCAAGTCAGACCATTAAGTCTAGTCTTTTTACTAGAATTTGCATTCTGCACCCTACTTTTCTCCTGCTCCATCAGGGACTCTCTCTTATATTCACTGTCAGGGTAGTCATTGGTGGTAGCCGGGTACCATCTAGTTCTTCTGGTCTCAGGCTGTTGGAGTGTCTGGTTTATGTGGCCCTTTTGTCTCTTGCGCTAATATTTTCCTGTGTCTTTGGTGTTCTTCATTCTCCTTTGCTCCAAGTGGGTTGAGACCAGTTGATGTGTCTTAGATGGCCGCTCACTAGCTTGTAAGACCCCAGACACCACTCACCAAAGTGGGATGCAGAACATTTTCTTAATAAACTTTGTTATGCTAATTGACCTAGATGTCCCCTGAAAGCATGGTCCCCAGATCCCCCATCCCTGCTACTCTGTCTCTCAGGTATTTAATTGTATTCAGGAAACTTCTTAGCTTTTGAGTTAGTCCAGTTGTGCTGATTTCCCCTGTAGTGTGTGTTGTCCTTCCCTTCACCTAAGATAATTCTTGTTTACTATCTAGTTAGTGAATACCCTTTTCCCTCCCTCCCCACAATCGTAACCATCAAAGAATGTTTTCTTCTATGTTGAAACCTTTTCTTCAGTTCTTATAATAGTGGTTGTCCTGGTCATCTAGTGCTGCTACAACAGAAATACCACAAGGGGATGGCTTTAACAAAGAGAAATTTATTTCTTCACAGTAAAGTAGGCTAAAAGTCCGAATTCAGGGCATCAGCTCCAGGGGAAGGCTTTCTCTCTCTGTTGGCCTTCTCATCAATGTTCCCCTGGACTAGGAGCTTCTCTGCGCAGGACCCCAGGTCCAAAGGACATGCTCTGCTCCTGGCACTGCTTTCTTGGTGGTATGAGGTCCCCCTGTCTCTCTGCTCTCTTCTTTCTTTTATATCTCAAGAGATTGCCTCAGGATACAATCCAATCTTGTAGATTGAGTCCTGCTTTACTAACAAAACTGCCAACCATCCTCCCTCATTAACATCATAGAGGCAGGATTTACAGCATATAGGAAGATCACACAATACCAGGAATCATGGCCCAGCCAAGTTCATACACACATTTTTGGGGTGACATAATTCAGTCCATGACAGTGGTCTTATACAGTATTTGTCCTTTTGTGACTGACTTATTTCACTCAGCATAATCCCTTCCAGATTCATCCATGTTATGAGATGTTTCACAGATTTATCATTATTCTTTATCATTGCATAGTATTCCATTGTGTGAATATACCATAATTTGTTTATCCATTTGTCTATTGATGGGCATCTAGGTTGTTTCCATCTTTTTGCTATCGTGAACAGTGCTGCAGTGAACATTGGTGTGCATATATCTATTCATGGGAGGGCTCTTATTTCTGTAGGATATATTCCAAGGAGTGGGATTGCTGGATTGTATGATACTTCTATTTCTAGCTTTTTAAGGAAGTGCCAAATTGATTTCCAAAGTGTTTGTACCATTTTACATTCTCACCAACAGTGTATAAGTGTTCCAGTCTCTCCGAAACCTCTCCAACATTTACTATTTTGTGTTTTTTGGATTAATGCTAGCCTTGTTGGGGTGAGATGGTATCTCATTGTAGTTTTGATTTGCATTTCTCTAATGGCTAATGTACAGTACTTTATTTGGTAAAGTACAGGCTCAGCGAAAAAGAGAAGAACCCTCAATGAGATGGATTGAAACAGTGACTGCAACAATGGGCTCAAGCATAGCAATGATTGTGAGCATGACGCAGGGCCGGGCAGTGTTCTGTTTTGTTCTGTAGTACATAGGGTCGCTATGAGTCGGAACTGACTTGACAGTACCTAACAACAACAAAAGCTAATGATCATGAGGATTTCCTCATGTATCTGTTAGCTGCCTGAATGTCTTCTTTGCTGAAGTGCCTGTTCACATCATTTGCCCATTTTTTAATTGGGTTGTCTTTCTGTTGTTGAGGTTTTGCAGTATCTTTTAGATTTTAGAGATTAGATCCTAATCGGATTTGTCATAGGCAAAATTTTTCTCCCAGTCTGTAGGTTGTCTTTAAACTCTTTTGATGAAGTCTTTTGATAAGTGTTAAGTGTTTGATTTTTAGGAGCTCCCAGTTATCTAGTTTCTCTTCTGGTGTTGGTGCATTGTTACTTATGGTTTGTGTTCTGTTTATGCCATGTATTAGGGCTCCTAGCATTGTCCCTATTTTTTCTTCCATGATCTTTATCATTTTAGATTTTATATTTA
>NW_004444017.1:5321654-5358425 GCF_000243295.1 Trichechus manatus latirostris
TTGCTTGATATATTTTTTTCCATGCTTTGAGTTTTAGTTTGTTTGTGTCTTTAAGTGTAAGGTGTGTCTCTTGTAGGCAGCATATAGACGGATCATGTTTTTTTATCCATTCTTCCACTCTCTCTCTTTATTGGTGCATTTAGTCTATTTACATTCAGCCTAATTATTGACAGGTATGAGTTTAGTGCTGTCATTTTGATGTTTTTATGTGTGTGTGTGTGTTGTTGACAGTTTCTTTGTTCCACTTAGTTTTCTGTGCTGAGTCGTTTTTCTTTATGTATTTTCTTTTCGTCTTTTTCATTGCTGTTGATTTTGTATTTGCTAAGTGTTTGTGTTTTTCTTGTTTTTCATTTTGATGTGTGGGATTGTTAGTTTCCTTTGTGGTTACCTTAATATTTACTCCTATTTTTCTGTGTTTAAACCAGTCTTTTATTTCTTTGTATCGCTTTGTCTTCCTCTCCATATGAGAGATCTGTGACTACATTTTATAGTCCCTCTTTTTTGTTTTAATGTTGTCATCTTTTACATATTGACATCTCTGTTTACCTGTTTTCAGCGTTTTAGCTTTGGTTCGTTTTTGTATCTTCCCTATCTGGGTTGATATCTGGTTGCTCTGTCCTGTGTTCTAGTCTTGGGTTGTTATCTGAAGTTATTGGTTTTCTAACCAGAGGACTCCGTTTAGTATTTCTTGTGATTTTGGTTTGGTTTTTGCAAATTCCCTAAACTTCTCTTTATCTGGAAATGCCCTAATTTTGCCATCATATTTGAGAGAAAATTTTGCTGGTTATATAATTCTTGGCTGGCAATTTTTTTTCTTCAAGGCTTTATATATGTCATCCCATTGCCTTCTTGCCTACATGGTTTCTGCTGAGTAGTCCGAGCTTAGTCTTACTGACTCTCCTTTGTGGCTGACTTTTCGTTTATCCCTAGTGGCTCTTAAAATTCTCTCTTTATGTTTGGTTTTATCAAGTTTGATTATAATATGTCTTGGTGACTTTCTTTTGGAATCTACCTTCTGTGGGGTTCGATGAGCATTTTAGGATAGATACTTCTCATCTTTCACCATATCAGGGAAGTTTTCTGCTAATGAATCTTCAACAATTCTCTCTGTGTTTTCTGTTATTCCCCCCTGTTCTGGTACTCCAGTCACTTGTAGGTTATTCTTCTTGGTAGAGTCCCACATAATTCTTAGGGTTTCTTCATTTGTTTAAATTCTTTTATCTGATTTTTCCTCAAATAATTTGTTATCAAGTTCTTTATCTTCAATCTCATTAATTCTGACTTCCATTGCCTCAATTCTGCTCCTATGACTTTCTATTGAGTTGTGTAATTCTGAAATTTTATTGTTAATCTTCTGGATTTCTGATTGCTGTCTTTCTGTGGATTCTTTCAGCCTGTTAAATTTGTCATTATGCTCCTCTGTAATCTTCTTAAGTTCCTCTACTGCTTTGTCTGTGTGTTCCTTGGCTTTTTCTGCATTTTGACCGATATCCTTCCTGATCTCTTGAAGAGTTGTGTATATTAATCTTTTGTATTCTACCTCTGGTAATTCCAAGAAGTTGTCTTCGTCTGGAAAATTTCTTGATTCTTTGTTTTGGGAGCTTGCTGAAGCCATCATGGTCTGCCTCTGTATGTGATTTGATATTAACTGTTGTCTCTGAGCCATCAGTAAGTTATTATATTTGTTTATTTTATGTTTGCTTACTGCGTCCTAGCTTCTCGTTTTGTTTTTATATGCCCAAATAGGCTGCTCGTGTGAGCTAGTTTGATTATTGGTGCCTTTTAAGCTCTAACGTCCTGTCACCAGGTGGTTAGTTCTGTTACTAGGTACGTGAACCCTGGAATCCATTTACTTTTCTTGTATAGATTCAGCTCAGGTGTCCAGGTAGTTGGTCACCAAGTGTGTGGTGCAGGCTCTCAACCTATAGTCCTAGATGGGCAGGGGTGATTGGTATAGGCACAAGTATCTGGCTGCAGTTGGGGGTCACATGCTGAGCAAGGCTGCCGCTAAGTGTCTGAGATGAAAGCGTGTCCCTGTTCCCTAGAGCACGTAGGTGAGTGGGTTTTGCAGCCAGACTATGAGCACCCAACGCTGTTGGCTGTAGGGACTGGGGGGCACAACTCATTCTTGGACCCCTGTCGCGGGTGGCTAGGTGGCATGGGTGGAGCCACCAGTCCTCAGGCTCCTGATGTGGGTAGGGGAGAACTCTGCTTAATGGGCAGGGTGGTGTAAAATGTCATGAACCTGCCACTCCACTGTATAGCTGACAGTTGAAGTTAAACTTCAGGTATAAACCCTGTTGTACTGTGCTAATGAGGGCCTATGCTGTTAAAATGGACCCACACAAGTCTATGCAGGGGTGAAAGGCTTTCAAAGTCTGTGGACCCCTTACGCCTGTGTCTAGGCAAAGGAGCTGCACCTACCCTAAATTCCCAGCTTAAGGTAGCTGGCAGATTATTTATTCCTGCTTGTGAATTTTTTCCTCTCCAAGGCCAGGAGAATGGCTCAGGGCGGGTGATGGGTCCTTACTTCTGGTCCAGGAGACATGGCAATGGCTGAAGCTGTCCCAGGACTGGTGCAGAGCAGGGAGGGGGCAGGTAAATGGGAGTGAGGTTTTTCCCAATGGGGGTGTTTTTTGATCCATGCGGTAGGTTAGACGCACGTACTTAGCTGATTGAGCACCGCTTTTCACTGTGTCCGGAGACTTGAGTAGATTCTCCACCACTTGGTTTCTTCCAATGGGGAAAACACATCCAGAGCGCCACTGCTTGCCTCACCATGTGCACCGGCTGCAGGGTGCCGGTTCCCGCCGGGTCAGGTCTGGTAACTCCTCGCTGCTTCTGAACCGTCTCCCTGTCCCCCTTACACTCAATCCGATTCCTCAGATTTGCTTTTGATGTTCAGGACTCCTAGATTGTCACATATAATCAATTCACTTGTTTTTTCAGGTCTTTGTTGTAAGAGGGGCCACAGGAAGTGTCTGACTACTCCGCCGTCTTGGCCCCGCCTCCAAGATATAGCATTCTTGTTGTTAGTTGCTGTTAAGTTGATTCCAACTCATGGCGACCCCAGTGTGTGCAGAGTAAAACTGCTCCATGGGAATTTCAAGGCTGTGACCTTTTCAGAAGCAGATCACCAGTCCTGTCTTCTGAGGCACCTCTGGGTGGGTTCGAACTGCCAACCTTTCAGCTAGTAGTCAAGGGCTTAACCATTTGCACCACTCATGACTCAGAGAAATCTGGACCAAGCAACAATGCAGAAACCAATAGAACGACTTAGAGTGTTGGCCTATTTTAGGCAGATTCTAAGCTCTCGTGTTTCTAGTGCCTTGACTAGTCTGAGAAGTTCGGAACTCAGTCTTTTCTTGCTAATTGTGGTAAAGGTCACTTAGCTTCACGACAACATCAGACATACAGTTCCTTAGGTAGCCACATCACAATTGAGCACATTGTAGTATGCACATCATGGTGGGTGTTGTTCATACGATAAAGGGCACAGATTCTACTTATGACAGAAGTTACCAATTGTCCCTCAATATCTGCTCTCTCCATCTTTCATAACAATAGAATTTTTAGCTAGGCACATGACTTCCTGGAATAAAGACTACAGTTTTCAGCCTCCCCTTTGGTAAACTGAGGTGGTGTGACTAAGTTCTAGATAGTAGGATGTCAACGGAAGTGATGTGTGCTGTGCCTGCCCCTTTCCCTTTCCTCCTTCCCGCTGACATGAATGTAATCATGGCTATGAGCCATTTTGGATCATGTAAACTAAAGCAATATCCTAGGGATGGTGGAGCAACAATACAGAAGGCACCAGGCCTGACAACTTGTGGAGGAATGCTGTCATACCAATTTGGACTTTCAAGTGAGAGAGTAAATAAGTTACTCTCATGTATGTTGTTGTTGTATGCCATCGAGTTGATTACAACTCATAGCAACCCTGTATGACAGAGTAGAACTGTCCCCTAGGGTTTCCTAGTCTGTAATCTTTACGGGAACAGATCGCTGGGTATTTCTCCTACAGAGCTGCTGGTGGGTTGGAACTGCCGACCTTTCATTAGCAGCCGAGCGCTTAACCATTGTGCCACCAGGGCTCCTTCTCTTATGTATATATTAAAAAAAAACCAAAAACCTGTTGCCATAGAGTCAATTCGGACTCATAGCAACCCTAGAGGACAGAGCAGAACTGCCACATAGGGTTTCCTAGTCTGTAATCATTACAGGAGCAGATCACCAGGTATTTCTCCTGCGGAGCTGTGAGCTTGAACCACTGACCTTTCATTAGCAGCCAAGTGCTTAACCATTGTGCCACCAGGCTCCTTCTCTTATGTATTTAAAAAAAACCAAAAACCCATTGCCATCAAGTCAATTTGGACTCATAGTGACCCTAGAGGATAGAGTAGAACTGCCACATAGGGTTTCCAAGGAACGGCTGGTGGATTCGAACTGCCGACCTTTTGATGAGCAGCCAAACTGTTAACCACTGCACCACCAGAGCTCTCTTTCATGTATTAGCCACTGTTATCTTGGTCTCTGTCATTCACAACTCAGTTTCTCAATTTCTAACTTAAGTTATACCTTACTTACTGGGAACTCTGTTTGTTTCCTAGGGCTATCATAAGAAATTACCACAAACTGGGTGGATTAAAACAACAGAAATGTATTCCTTGATAGTTCTGGAGGTTAGAAGTCCAAAGTTCAAGTCCTTCTCTCTGAAGGCGCTAGGGGAGAGTCAGTTCTATACCCTTTTTCTTAACTTCTGGTGTTGCTGGCAATCCTTGGCTTGTAGATGAATCACTCCAGTATCTGCCTCTGTTGTCTCATGGTAGTCTTACTGTGTGTCTCTTCTCTTCTTATACAGACACCAGTCACTGGATTTAGGGCCCACCCTACTCCAGTATGACCTCATCTTAACTAGTACCTCTGCAAGGATCCTAATTCCAAATAAGTTCACATTCTGAGGTTCCAGAAAGGACATGAATTTTGGGGCTCACTATTCAACTGAGTACAGGAACTTTGATTCTAAGTAAAACAAAAGATAGTATTTGGATAAGATGGCCACTTTCAAATGATGTGAAAAGGGCAGGACACCAGAACCAGAAGATTGAAGCATGTTGTTTCTATTCTCTTCCTGGTTTGCACTTCACATACAGGACTGGTATGTTCTGTAGGAAAGATCAGTAAATCTCATTGGTACTAGATGTTCTATAACCCTTAGTATTGAATTCTACTGGAACTGGATTCTCCTAAGAATGCAAGTGGTAACAGAGAAATTAAAATTGGGAGGTGAAGGCTCAAGGAGTTAGATCATCAGTAGACATCAGTGGAGTCATCAGCATAGCACAGGCTCGCAGAAGGAAGGGCTAGGAGACAGCCTCATTTCAGATCTGACTTTAATAATAAATTTTAGTGTCTGATGAGTCAATGAAGTATTTGATTCTCCTTTTAATCCTATCTGTGTCTGGTGGTCTTCAAACAGCCAGAATATTGTAATTTGCCTGAGGAACTGTCCCTTATCCTTGAGATTAATGAAAGGCAGCACTCATTTTATAGAAGTGTCCTACTAATATAACGCTCTCCATTTTAGGATGGAGGCTACTTTTGACTAAGTTGGAGGAGAGATGAATATACTCCTTGCTAGTGGGAAGGAACCAGGGACTGTGTCAGTTGAGAATATAAAGATTCCAAACTGTAATTCTACTCTTTTCTCCAGTGTAGGGTATGGTAGCCATGAACTAAAATGGTTTCCATCCTTTTATCTTTTAATTTTCCTCACTAGGAAATGAAAGTAGTGTCTGCCTTCTCCATTTGGAGGCACACAGGTATGGGTCATGAATAAGATGTTTGGAAAGTGCTTAGCAAAATAGTAACTACCTCTGAAAAACTAATCACGGGATTCCCTACAAGCTCCACCACTTTAATTTTGCTTTTATCCATCCTCATACAGTTTTCCCCCTTGCTCCCACCCTGCTCCCTCTCTTCCAGAATGCTTGGGAGAAGTTCCTTTACATTGAAGAAAAAAGCAATATTTCACCTTTCTCCTCATTAGGGAGAGAAAGGTCTCTTCTCTGATTAGCGAGATTTCCTACGTGCAATTCACCAACAGCCCTTCCCAGAAGTTTTTGTTTTCCTTTAGGTTCCTCATTTGAAAATCCTGGGTTCCTCCTGACAGAAAGGAGGCTTAGTCATCTCTGTGCAAAGACAGGCCCTAATGACAAAGCAAACCACTAAGAAATCCTGCATCCCATCCCACTCCAGCCACATGCTGGCCAGGGAGTGAGAAAGGGATGATACACTTGGGAAGGCAATTCTGAGGCTCAGCATTATCTGGCAGTGAAACAAAGAGTGGGCAATCAGAAAACAAAATCAGCCAGGTTATAAAAAGAACACCACCTCAAATGTATAGAGCTACTTCCTTCCTGCAAACCTGAGCCTTCCTGCTCCCTGCCTCATTCATTGTGGTGATGGCATCCTGATGCCCACTTTACAAATGGGGATGTGGAATTAATAGAGGAAAGAAGACTTCTCACCTGAGCCAACATGGGTCGGTGAGATTCCAGGATTAGGACTCAAGTTTCCCAATTTAAGTCCTGTGTTGACTTTGGAATTTTGATGTTTCTGACAATAGCTCCAGTGGCCTTGGGATTTTCCCAGGAGAGAAACCAAGGCTCCAGGCAGAAGCTACTGAAGGTTTACTAGGCACTTTGGTAGGTGGGGAGAAATTAAAGTCTAGAAAACCCTCTTCTCTGATGACTCCCACCCAGGCTGCTTCCTTCCTTCTCTCAATTCCAAAGACAAAGAATGTCTGATCAGAGAGTTTAGCATATTGCTTTATATTCTTTTCTCACAGTTTCTTGTATCAGCCTTGTATTGCCAACGAGACAGAACCCCCCCGCCCCAAGACAGTGGATAGGTGGGTGCTTCGCGATGCTCCCAGAAGTGGGGTGTTTCCTCAGGCTTGTTTCCTGAGGAGGCTCTGTGTTCTTAGCGGGGCCCATCCTGCCTTTCTGAGGTGAAGGTGTGATCTCTGTTTATTGAGTTACCAGGAGCTGAAAGTTTTTTCCACTTGGTGAAACCTGTGACATTGTGGGAAGACTGTTCTAATGCAGACATAATTCTCTGTGCTTGCAGTCAACACAAGCACATAAACACACACACATGCAGACAGGCACACCCCTAGTGTGTAACGGGCCTTATTTTGCTTGGAGAATGTGGAAGCGTTAAGGTACAATTTTCTATGACGGTTTCTTCCTTAGTATAGGATTGATTTATCTTTAGAACACAGGAGTTAGACTGTTAGAGCTTTTCAGGATCTTCGAGAACGCATAGTACAACACCTTCCCTCCAAAGATGAAACTGCAACCTCAAGAGCTTAAATGACCAACTGGCTTTGTGACTTAGACGAATACTTTTCCTTCACTTGGGCTTCTTTTTCCTTATCTGAAAAAATAAGATTACCTGAAAGGATTAAGGATTTTTCCAAAGTTCTACTCTGTCACATGGGGTTGCTATGTCTCGGAATCACCTCGACGGCACCTAACAACAACAATAATCAATGAGCTTTGATTGCCATTTTCTCACCATTCTTTGGCCTTCTTAGAACTGACTAGAAGAACTGGATTGTTTATTAAGGAATTTCTGACCTCAATCTGTTTTCCTCATATAAGGAATTATTCAATTTGGGGGCTATTGGGGTTATGACTGAATTAAAAACGAAACTTATTGCCGTGGAGTCGATTCCGACTTATAGTGACCCTATAGGACAGAGTAGAACTGCCCCATAGGGTTTCCAAGGAGCGACTGGTAGATTTGAACTGCTGACCTTTTTGATTAGCAGCCAGTCTCTTAACCACTGCACCACCAGGGTTCCACAAAAGCTGTATAAGAATACACACATACACACGTGTGTGTATGGGTATGTGTGTGTGTATGTATACCTACTGCGGTCAAGTTGATTCTGACTCATAGTGACCTTATAGGACAGAGTAGAACTGCCCCGTAGGGTTTCCAAGACTGTAAATCTTTCAAGAAGCAGACTGCCATGTCTTTCTCCCATGGAACAGCTGGTGGATTTGAGCTGCTGACCTTTCAGTTAGCAGCCTGGTGCTTAACCATGAAACCACCCGGGCTCCATGTCTGCACATATAGTATATATATGATTGCTGAGAAGATGCTGACTACCTCTTAGAACACATCGCCAATTCAAAACCAGGGCATCTCCTTTCCTAGAGAGAATTGGCATTTGGACTAGTTGAGACCTACCTAGAGGTGGGAGGATGAGCCAGACATCCCTGGAAAGTGAATTTAGGGGGTGCTTTCCAAGAGCTTTGAAAAATCTAATTGTGTTTCACACTTAAGAGAGAAATATTTTTGAATCTAAGGATTTTCTCTTAACCTTTGAGCAAATTATTAAACTTCTCTTATCTTTATATGCTACCTCATAGCTCCCCAATATCTGTCGTTTTTATTATTACTATTGTAAAGTTTTTGTCATTAAAAAGATAAAGATGCAGAAAAAAATGAAAAGCTTAGGCACAACCAGAATGACTCTGACAAAATAAGGTTGAGTGAAAGAAGCAAGACAAAAGAATAGGTTCAGTAGGATTCTATTCATGTACAGTTAAAAACAGGCAAAACCAAACTATTTTTTAAGGGATGCATACCTAAGTAGTAAAATCATAGACAAAAATCAAGGTAGTGGCAATGACTGGGAGGAGGGATGGGGTTGTGATTGGGGAGGGTCTTGTGGGAAAGGGCTTTGGGGTGTTGGCAGTGTCTTGTTTCTTAATCTGGATGGTAGGTATGAGAGAACTTGCTTTATAATTATTCATTAAACTGTAAAAATATGTTTTATGCACATTTCTGAATGTATGCTATATTTTACAAAAATAAAATAAAGTGCTATGGAAATGAGAAAAAAAAAAAACAACCAAAAACCCAGTAGCTTAGGAACTAAAGATAAATATGGCAGATTGAATGCTCTCTTCTAAAACCACACTAAAATGATATTAAAGGAATCTTTTAAAAAATGCATAAGCCACAAAGACAAATTGAATGGGAAGAAGGCAACAGTGTATATGTATATATAATATTTTTTAGGACTAGGTTTTAATTTGTTCATTTTTTTGGGTTTGAAATATTCTTTGATGACACATTGACACATTTGCCTTTAGATTTTTTGCCATAGTCCTTAATACCACACAACTACAGCCAACTGCTTTATGAGACTTTCTTTTACTGTCAGTTTTGTAGAGGCCTACTCATTCCTATGAGGAGCCCTGGTGGTGCAATGGTTAAGCACTCGATTGCTAACCAAAAGGTTGGTGGTTTGAATCCACAAATTGCTCGCTCCATGGGAGAAAGATGTGGCAGTCAGCCTTGGAAACCCTGAGGCAGTTCTCCTTTGTCCTGTAGGGTTGCTATGAGTCAGAATTGACTCAATGGCAGTGAGTTCTTTTTTTTTTTTAAACCCATTCCCATACTCAACCTCAATTAAGTTGATGCGGTGTTCAGCGCACGTTAACTTTACCAGCTTTACCTGTATAGGCTTGTCACAGTTGAATACAAGCAAACACAAATTCCATGACAAAGGCCGTGGTGGATAAGGGCAGTCTTTAGCACTTCTTTTAAAGCTGTGTTAATATCCATTACATCTCCAACATCAGTGCTTTCCTCGGCTGTGGTGGTAGGATAAGGGTAGAGCTGAACTTAAAGTTACTGGAGAATCTTGGCCTCTGTGCAACCCAGTGGTGGCAGGGAAAGACAGCAACAATATTTTGAAAGGTTTGGAAATTAGTGATATCAGGTATCTTTGTAAGTGACAGTGAAAATGGAACTAAAAACAGAAGAATTGGTTGAAAAACTGCTTAAGAATCCCCACTCTCATTCTTAGCAGTCCGTGTCCCTTCCTCACTTTAGCAGAAGACTAGAGGCTTGTTCTCTAGTGACTGTAAAGCAGAAGACCTCTGGACTGGGCCATAGCAGGCAGAATTGAGGGGAGAATATTATGGGGTGAAATTAAGGCCTCACTTGTCTCTCAGAGTACTGGTCCTGGGCCTGCACTCTCTAGGCACGAGATGTGAACATCTTTCTCTGATGGAGAAAGCCCTAAAGATACATCAGAGTCTACCCAACATAAAAATTCAGCCATCACACTCTATAGCAAAGCCTAGTTGCTAGTCCCACCTACCACACAGAGCATCCTATTAGTTTTTTGGTGTTTCACTCTTGAATATGAGCAGTTAATTAAAGATTACTAAATATCTGAGGAAGACCTTTAAAATGGAAATAGAAACCAAAACAAATAAGCAAACAAAAACATCTTAAAGGAAACAGAATATGAAAGGAGAAGAAAACTTAAAAAAAAGAAAATTCTTTTCTGTCACTAGAGAGAGAAGAGAAGATACTACGTTTCTGAAACAGAAACTGATTGGTACGTAAAAAAAGAAACAAAGAAGATTCCTTGGAAATTAAAAATGTGATAGCTGAGGGCTATGAATGAAACAAAACTGAAGAATTCCAGGAAAGTAGGGCAAAAAGCAGAGATGGAAGTTTTAGAAAAAAAAAAATGTGTATTAGACAATCAGATGACCGGTCTAAGAAGTCTAACATCTGGATACTAGGAGTTTCAGGAAGAGAGAACAGAAAAAACAGAGGGGAGGAAATAATCAATAAAGCAATTTTAGTATATTTCCTAGAACTGATGGACATTAGTTTACATATTGGAAGGGCTCATTAGGTGCCCACACAAAATGAATGAAATAGGCCTACACCAAGATACATCATTGTGAAATTTCAGAAAGTGGGGACAACTGGAGGATCTTACAAGTTTCCAGAGAGAGAGACAGAAAAAAATGCTACAAAGGATAAAGAGTCAGCTTGGTTTAGGATGTTTTAATACCAGCATTGGAAGCTAGAAGACAGTGAAGCAAGTAATGCCCTCAACATTTTGAAGGAGCTTGATTACCAGTTCAGAATTCTATATCCAGCCGAAGATGGTAGAATACAGATATTTTCAGATAGGCAAAAATCTAAACAACCAAAGAAATAACCCAAAAAACACAAACAAACCCCAAAACTTAGCCCCATACATCTCAGGAAGCTACTGGAGAACGTTGGGAGTAACCCAAGGGAAACATATGGGCTTCAGGAAATAGGGGACCCAACACAGGAGAGAGGAAGAAAGAATATGTGAAAGGAGTTCCTTCATAATCATGATAATGTAAACATAGGGTACTGATCCCAAGTCAGTTATGATCTAACTATTGGGGAGGATGAGGGATGAAAAACATGAGTTGGCAATGGGAGAGAGGTGAGAGAACTAAATCCTTACCTTCCATGGTGGGAAATCAACTGAACAATCAGAATTAGGCTTTATAAGCACACCATTTAAACATGTAGAATTAAATACCAAAAGAAAGAGCTAAGGAGTTGGAGGTGGTTGATTTTAGGGAGGAGGAGCTGGGGGATAAAGAAAACGACTGCAGAATTTTTTTTTTTTTTTAAACTGTGCTTTAAATGAAGGGTGACAGAGCAAACTAGTTTCTCATTAAACGATTAATGCATGTATTGTTTTGTGGCATTGGTTGCCAACCTCGCGATGTGTCAGCACTCTCCCCTTCTCAACCTTGGGTTCCTCGTTTCTATTCGTCCAGCTTTCCTGTCGCTTCCTGGCTTCTCGTCCTTGCCCCTGGACTGGTGTATCTGTTTAGTCTCCTATACATGGTTGAGCTATGGAATTTTCTTTTTTAAATGAGTCTTTTAGAATGGTTTGACTCTTTCAATTATGTGGATATATAACAGATAAAAATAAACTAAAAAAAATAGCTTATTATTGATAAGTGACTATACATTTGGCCATCTTATTTGGAATTATATCACATAAATAAAACGTGAGCCCTATATTGTCCATTCATTCACTCAACAGATTTTTGGGGGTACCTGCTACATGCTAGGCATTGAGGCAATTTCTTTTTTATTCATTGTCATTCAAATGTTTCCCCTTCTTGTCGTTACTCTTGTTCTGGACCCTCCTGCTAGGACCCTGTGCATGAAGAGCTGGTGACTGCCAATCCCATACTCCCCTTCCCTAGATTCGGGTGTGGCTGTGACTCTGATGAGGGGTTAGGGATATCTCAGTAATGCTTTTCTGAAGCTCTCCAGTGGTAGGTTGTTGGATGTGATGTATATTGCTCCTTTTCTTCTAAGGACGAGAGAGCATGTCCTTGCCACAGACTTCTCTAGCGCAAGGTCCATGGTATATTTTCTTAGCACAGTGCCTGACACGTAGTAGGCACTCAAGGATGAATGGGCATGGTAGTTCTGACAGGTGCTTATTGCCCTCTCACCCTTGTAGACCAGATGTCTACCTTCTTTCATCCTCAGAACAACTCTTAGCTTAGCAGACTGGGGCCATTAAGGAAGCAGCATGTCCCCACCTTCTCCAGTATTTACACTTTTGCTGCCTGAAATCTAATTCTTTATGAAATTCAGTCCCTTGAGTCTTGAAGAATAGCTGGAATTTAAGGAAAGTATAAATGCCCGTAAGAGGAAAAATACTATGAACCACATTATTATAGTAATTTCTAACCTGGAGTTCCCATACCCCAATATCTCATAAAAGCCATAATGGTGGCCAAAGAGCTATTTTTAATATTTCGAAGCACCTAATGGAAATTGCCCATTCAAGATAAGGCTGCAAAAGTAACTACAATATCAAGTTTCTTTGTTGATGGAGTAGCAACTTGGTATGCAGCTATGATTATTCCATGCTGATTAAACTCTCTGATGGGTAAATACAAAAGTGGGAGGGGAAAATTATAATTATCAATAAATACAGTTTGGTTGACAGAATCTTTCTAAAGGCAATATCAGTGTGGTGGAACAAGAAAGGGTCTTTGGGAGTGAAGAGATAGAGGGACACTGCCTGCCATCTTACTGATTCCTGGGGATTTGTTGGCAGCTGGGCTGAGGGCAAAGGACAGAGCAGAGGCAGGGGTGCAAGGAGTGGGTGAGGGCACCAAAGATAAGCTTTGTTGGCCTGCTTCATCATTTTGCTGACGGCTGGCCCAAGGTGCCAGCATTGCTGTACAAGGTGCCCAGCATGTCAGCCCTCCATGCAATTCAGACCCAACCATAGCAGCCTCGTGGCAGCAGAGATAAATGCTCCAACGAGGCAAATGAATCCAGAGAGAATAGGAGCCTCAAGCCGTGAAAAATAATGTAGACTATGGCCTACTTTCTTGCTTTGTAAAAGTCACTTGCACTTTTCTGGGGCAGAACCAAACTGATCAGCTGCAGAATGGAGTTGTGTGAGAACGTCATTTGGCAGACAAGGGTGCACTCTGGCCTCCAGCAGTTCTGGCTTTTGAGCCTAGACTAAAGAAAAGCCAAGCTGGAGACTGTATATAAAACTTTGCTAGCCCATTTACCTCTTGGTGACTCAGGGTGGGGTGAGGGGGGAATGGTTGTTGAGAATTTTTGTTGGTATTTTGTTTTGTTTTTAAGGAGTGGCATTTGGAAGCAGAGGCACTCAGTAAATGCATTCTGGCCTTCTACAGCACTTAGAACTGCTACCACAGAGTTTGGCACTTAATTGTCCTCAGTTTGTTTTGATGTGTCCTAATTTTGTGTTTCCAACCATATTGTAAAGTCACTGATGTCAGTTTACTTACAGGTGAGCCTTGGTTTTTCTCATCTGTAAAATGAAGATGATAATGTCTATTTAAAATTTTTTTTATTGTGTTCTAGGTGAACGTTTTCATTCAAAAATTTTATACACAAATTGTTTTGTGACATTAGCTGTAATCCCCGCAATGTGTCAGCACTCTTTTCCTTTCCCCCTCCACCCTGGGTTCTCAATGTCCACTCATCCAGCCTTCCCGTCCCTTCCTGCCCTCTCGTCCCTGCTTTCTGGCAGGCATTGCCCACCTGGCCCTGCACACTTGATTGAGCCAAGAAACATGCTCCTCAAGCACGTCATTGTTTGTTTCATAAAACCAAAACAAACAAACAAACTTCGACTCATAGCGACATAATCCTCTCTAATCTTTGGCTGAAAGGTCGACTTCGGAGTGGCTTCAGTTCTGAATTAGCAGTGTGTCTGGGGGCCCATAGTCTAGAGGGTTCCTCCAGTCACTGTCAGACTAGTAAGTCTGGTCTGTTTTCAGTGAATTTGAATTTTGTTCTACATTTTTCTCCTGCTCTGCCCAAGACCCTCTATTGTGATCCCTGTCAGAGCAGTCTGTGGTGGTAGCCGGGCACCATCTAGTTTTTCTGGGCTCAGGCTGGTGGAGGCTGTGATTCATGTGGTAATAATGTCTATTTTACACATTTTCTGTGAGTGTTAGGGGCTCAGGGTTCAGTTTTAGATCTGAATCCTCCCCTCCCCCTTCTCCCCTTCTAGTGTTCTTTCAGGGACCTTACTTCCAAAGAAAAATAACCAAGTGGGAAGGAGTTGACCACTTTCTTAAAGAACTTGGCAAGCACCTGATAACAATTCCCTCCCATTCATTTTAAAAGCAAACCAGTTGCCCTTGAGTGGATTCTGACTTATGGCAACAACATGGTGTCAGAGTAGAAATGTGCTTGATGGGGTTTTCGGTGGTTGATTTTCAGAAGTAGATCACCTCACTGAGTCTAGACTAGCTGGCTCTGAGGAGCAGATCATAAGCCCCTTTGTCCAGCCAGTTGCATGATGAGGATGCTGATTTCCGTCTACAGAGAGACAAGCCCTGCCCAGTTTGTTTTCCACACGGAGGCTGGAAGTACACGAGAAAGTTAGAGGAAACAAACAAGGAAAGTCCATGGAAGGAAGTGGTCCATTCTTTCTTATCCATGAAATAGAAAAATAAAAAGCAAGACGTGCTTGAGGCACAGTAATCCTGCCCATTGAATGTCAGTCTAACAAATTCAAATAGCCACTCCTCCTATAAGAAGACCTAGAAATGGGATGGAGAAAGGGATGGAAGTGCTCTCAATTAGTAGCAAAGGGGTAAACAAGAGGACAGGAGGAGGGGAAATTGCCTTCCTAACAGTGATGGTTAGAGATGATGAATATAAAACCTGGAGCACACTGCCTGGCTCATGGTATTGACTTCACAAAGGGTAACTGCTGTTATCAGTAGTGACATTGCCATTCCCAGAGTTGATATCCATGCTGTAAACGTGGAATTTTGCTGAGATGAAATTTCATTGTTGGGTGTGCTTTTGTGGACCACGTCACTGAGAGCCAATGCAATGCAACGGCCTTCTTGAGCATCTTCATTAAAACTAGAATAATTTCTTCCCTTTGTTTGTCCATGTGTCTGGAAAATCTATGGGTATGCCTTCCCTATTAAAAATATAATGACTAAAATTTGTATAATGCTTTAAAATTTACACTGAATTTCCTCATGTGTCATTTGAGCCTCAAAACAAATAGCCTTGTGAGGTAAGCAGTATTAGTATCCTCACTTCATAGATAAGGAAACTGCTGCTGACATGGCTTAAGCGCCAAGTTCATACAGTAAATAAATGGCTGAGTCTTTGGACTGCACATCCTGTGCTCCTTTTTGTAATCCACAACATTTCTTCTACCCTGTTGCCTATAGCGTAGAAATAAGACTTCCCACTTTTCTTATCAATCCTTGATGGTAGACATCATGTGTAGGCTTTTCTCTTTTCCAAGGGGGTAAAGAAAATGGCTTGCAGCTTGTGGTGAAGGTTCAAAGAAAAATGGGATCCAGAAGTGTCTTCAAGCCTGGTCCAGGTGCCAGAAGAGTTTGGCAAGTGCATTTACCGTCGCTGAGTCAGGCCCTTCCTCCCCCGCTCCCTGGATTTTGGATTGATTTTGCAATGACTCTGGCATCTCCGTGTATTTCACTTGGCCTGTAAGGCGTTCCAGTGATGATGATGGTTTGTCAGGGTCATGGCCCTAGAACAAAGCAAGGGCTATTTGTGACTGATCTAAAACATAACTGAAGCCACCTGCAACCGAAGCTGGCTTCTCAGGCTCCAGGGGCTGTAACCCAGCTGAAGCAAAATGTTCATACTTTGCATAGCAGATATCAAAAATAGCATTATTTTTTTTAGATTTGCCTGAGTAACGGGGAAACCAGGTTGTCTACTACCCTGCCATTTCTCATTCCATCCCCAGGGCCTGGAAGGTCCCTCGTCCCTCTCCTTGTTTATCTAAATCCTACTTGCCTCCAAGACCCGGCTTGCTCCATGATGTCTCCATTCCCAGAATGCACATGACCTTATCGTTTGTCACCTGAGTTGGCACTTAATTAAATATTCCCTTGCCTTGTTTTATGATTGCTTCCTGGGCAGAGGTCCTGACTCTTCATTCTTTGGGGACAGACACTGAATCAGTGTTTTATCTTTCCTCTCTCTGAAAGTGCCTGGGTGGGCCGAGTACAAGTGAATGCTCACACATTTATTTGATGAAACATAGTGGAAGGTAATAGAGAAAATAGAGACCTGGAGACCCAGAGACCTGGTTTTGTTATCTAAGTCAAATCACTTCACCTCTCTGGGTCTTAGTCCTTATCTGTAAAATGAAAGAGCTGAACTGAATGATCTCTAAGGTCCATTTCAACTCTAAAGTCCTAGGCCTAATTGTGGATTAAGCAAGAGAGAGTCTCATTGATTTTACTGTCTATATGCCCTCCTCATATTGAAACCTATTAGCTGTCTTTGACCTATCACCTGCACCTATGATTTGGCTGTATGTAACTTAAAAAAAAAAAAAAAAAAAATTCGTATCTGAGAGGAATGTTATGGGAGGATGAGGGAGTATTGAGTAATGTTTAGAAGCAGAGACTTGGGAGTCAGACAAACCTGGTTTTAAATCCTAGCTCCACCACTTAACTAGCTGCGTGTTCTTGAGCGAGTTACCTCGTTAAGTACCATTTTTCTCATCAGAAACTTGGAATCAAGAATACCGATCTCAGAGAGCAGGTCAAGGAATAAATGAAATAATACATGTACAGTACATACACAATGTAAGTGCTCAATAAATAGTGATGGCAATAATAATTATAAGGGGGGGCAGGAAGTGAAGGGATGTGTCTTCCAATCCTGTGAGCATGTTCTGATTTGTAAACTACTGGTTGTGTTTTAAGACAACACCTTTATCATTTTAATAAGCAGTATAATGATTTGAGGAAAACCATTTCAGTTCTAATAAGAACACTAGCAGTACTAATATGCACATGATAGCATTTTATTGGCGTTCCATAATTTATGGAATTGGGAGAGACAAAAACATGGATTGACTCTCTGGAGTCCCAGGTTTCTGGTGAGTAATTCAAATAGACCAGTCTTGCTTCCTGCCAGCACAAATAAATCAAGTATAAACCTTTACTTTTTAACCAACTTGTGAAAAATGGAACAAATTAAATGATAAGAAACTGTTTTAACGAGATACCTCATTCTTGAGGTGATTTGCTAAGGGGAACTCTCCAGTTTGCGCTGAACTACTGAAAGCAACAGGTCCACTACTGTATTTGCTTTTCTTTTTCCAGTTGCCGTGGGTTTAAGTAACTGAAAGCTTCTCAAGTTTTAAAGTTGAAGGGTGGCTCAGTGATCTAAGCAGTTTAGACTAAGGAAAGACTTTAGATCTGAATTAGTTTTTTTAACTGCCTTGCTCTGAGATGTTGGAAAAGTCACTAACGTTGGATGCCTCAATCTTACCAACTAAAAAATGGCATGATGAACATAATATGGTTTTAGAGGGCAATAGTGAGGAAATAGTAGAATGTCAGAGAAAAAGAGGAAGACCCTCAACGAGATGGATTGACACAGTGGCTGCAACAATGGGCTCAGGCGTAATAATAATTGTAAGGAGGATGGTGCAGGAGTAGGCAGCGTTTCGTTCCATTGTACATAGGGTCGCTATGAGTTGGAACTGACTTGATGGCACCTAACAACAACAATGACTAACAGTGAGGAAATAAAACTTAGATTATCCTTTTATGTTTAAGTGAAAAATGTATGTCAGATGAATGTTACCTTTCAAGAAGCTTCTAGACAAGGCCCAGTTGCGTATGTGCGTGTGTTTAAGCATCTCTGTGTATACCTGAAATTCAAGTATTTGTAAAGGTTTCTAGCACACCATGTCTTTAAGAAACAGAGAAAGTAATTTGATCCACAGAATGACTTTTCATCAGTGGTAGGTAAACTAGGCTTAGGACTTCCAGATCTCCCATGTCTTATCTTGACCATTTAAGTTTAACTTAATACAGAGTTTTAACACTGACTTTATGAGTCAGAAAGAATTCCAGAAGATAAAGGAGAAACAGAAAGCCAAATCTTAATAAATACTCAAAGAGCAAAAAGAAATAATGGTAATTGCAGAGGGCATACAGCTAGTGAAGAAATAGCTTTTGATGAAACAGAACAGGGTAAAACTTCAGAGAAGTGTCTTCTTCCCATTAATCCTATTAGTGTTTCAGTGATTTCTCAGAGATTGATTATCTCTAGGGAAATGTGTTATATCAGGCCTGAAACACTTTTCCAGTCCCATTTCCAGGCCCAGCAAATGTTCTATGTTGTTGGGATGATGGGCTTTTTTACCACGTTTACCCATATTCCTTCTGTTTGTCCCCCTCCTCACCAGCCCGTCAGGAGCAGAGAGGTGCATTCACCCTCTGTAGTCAGTCTTTGAGTTTCTTATTCCCACTCAATGGAAAGCAAGAGAAACTCAAACATAATGGACAGCCAGCCTTTAAATGTCAGCTGACCAATTCTTCTAATGGTTTTGGAGTTTATTTAGGATTTTCATGGTGGGCAGACACACTGTCCCCTTTTAAAATGCCTTCCTAAATTAGGAGTGAAATATGTAAGAAGTGTCAAAAATGAGAGGAAAAATGCTTCTGTTGAGGTCTCTTTATTTGCCTAGTATGGAGGGTAAAGTGGTTTGCCAGTTACTCATGTTATAAATAACCTCACAGTCTCAGTTTTCTCATATGTAAAATGACAATAATAATAATAATCATAATAATAATACCTCCCTCATAGGAATATTGGGAGAATTAGATTGGTTGGTGTTTGTTAAATGCTTAGCACTGTGCCTTCCTGGAACCATAAAAGGCACTCAATAAAAGTTAGCTAAAATTATGTTAACTTTTATGTTAGTTGGAGCCCTGGTGGCACAGTGGTTAAGAGCTCAACTGCTAACCAAAAGGTCAGCAGTTGGAATCCACCAGCTGCTCCTTGGAAACCCTATGGGGCAGTTCTGCTTTGCCTATAGGGTTGCTATGAGTCCGACTTGACAGCAACGGGAACGGGCTTATTATGTTAGTTAAAATTATATTTAAGTTAGTTAAAATTATGTTAACTCTTCTAAGGAAAAGAGTTAGTAGGTGTGATGGTTAAGGTTGTGTGTCAGCTTGGCTGGGCCATGATTCTCAGTGGTTTGGCAGTTATGATGCAGTTTGGCAGCTTATGATGATGTGATCACTTCCATGATGAGGTTTGATATAATGTGATCACCCCCATGATGAGATCTTCTGTAAGTAGCCAGTCAGTTGAAAGGGAGTTTCCTTGGAGGTGTGGCCAGCATTGAATATAAGTGGACCTTCTGGTAAGCTTGTGGGCTTTTGCTCACTCTGGATCCTGCGGTTGGCTCCTGTTCGTCTGACCTCCAGATATTGGGACTTGAGCTAGCAGCTTACCTGCCAGTCTTGTCTGCCTGTCTTGGGATTTGTTGCTCTTCAGCTGTAGCTTGTAAGCAGGAGCCCTGCTGTCTGACCTGCTGATCTTGGGTTCACCAGCCCCTACGGCTACGTGAATCAGAAGCCTCCGTCCTGACCCATGGATTTGGGACATTCCAACCTCTACAACCACATGAGCCATATCCTTAATGTAAATCCCTCTATGTAGATATTTGTACGCTTTACTGGTTTTGCTTCTCAAGAGAGCCCAGTCTAAGACAGTAGGCATATTGTTGTTGTTGTTGTTGGGTGCTGTCGATTCCAACTCCTAGTGACCCCATGTGACAGACTAGAACTGCCCCATAGGGGTTTCTTGGCTATACTCTTTACAGAAGCAAACCACCAGGTCTTTCTCCTACAGAGCGGCTGGGTGGATTTGTACCACTAGCCTTATGGTTAGCAGCCAAACACTTAACCTTTGCACGACCAGTGACCCTTAGTAGGTGTATTAGGGATTGATATTAAGAAGTTAATAAGGTCCGTGTTGGGAAAAATGGGAATCAGGGAGAGGACTAGTCAGAGTGCTTCTGAGTGTGGGAATATGCAGAATGTGGGCAAATCTCTGTACTTAAGTGTCTGCATCCTCCTTGCCACAGAAATAACCCACATCAGACACAGTAAGAACAAAGCGTCCATGAATTTTCAAGACTATGTGAGCACAGTACAAAGGGGCTACCCATGAGTCAGTGATACTCAGGATTTTCATATCACTCTGTTACTTCACTCATTGCTTCATTCATTCAACCCACATTTATCATTGAATCTGTGCTGTATGCTAATGTTATGGATAAAAAAGATCCATTTCCTCTCCTTAAGAAATCTGGGGGAGGAGGCAGGCAAGTTACCAGACAATTAAACAACAGGTTGTTGAGTACCCAAGAGGAGTGAGATACACTGGGAAGACTTCCTGGAGGAGTTGATGCCTGCGGTTAGGTAAGAGTTAGCTATCTAGGAGAGAAGGATGCTCCAGGTAGAGCTTACTGCAAGTGCAAAGGTACAGATGATAGAACACTGGGTGTAACAGATCTTGTCTGCTAACCCCAACATCTGATTCATCTCAGAGTCCGTCTCCATTGATTGCTTTTTCTCTTTTTATGGGCCATATTTTCCTTTCCCTTATATCTAGTAATTTTGGATTGTATTCTGGACATTGTGAATGATATAAAGCCTATGGATTCTGTTATATTCCTCTGAAAAGTGTTAATTTTTTTGTTTTAGCAGACATTAATTTTACTGAACTCAAGCATCAAACTCTGTCTCTTCTGTGGTGGGTAGCAGGTGGAATTTCTGTTCAGTTCTATTAATACTAGCTGGTTTGCTTGAAGGCTGCACCATGATGTGTAGCCCCAGGGATCAGCCAGAGATTTGGATGGAGTTTATATGCAGAATTTAGAGCTCTTCCTCAGAGGCTGTCTCCTGTCTGAAATTCCTCCCCTTATTTTTCAGCTGCCCTGAACTTTGTCCTCTGGTTCCTCAACCTGTAAAACTACAGGTTTTTATCTCAATTCTAGCCACTCTACAGAGTGCTTAACTGAGGACTGCTCTCAAGAAAAAAGCTCCAAAACCCAGAAAATTCATCCAGTGTTCTCTAATTTCAAGTGTCATTTCCCCTCCAGTTTCCACCTGCTCTTGGTCACTCTCTGGTGACTACAGATAATTATTTTTAATTTTTTATCCAAAGTTTATAATAGTTATCTTCAGAGGATTGGTCTGATATAGGCTACTCCACCATTGTTGGAAACAAAACTCCTAAATAGGTATTTGAAGAACTGCAAGTAGCTCAATATAGTTGGCAGGGAGTGCGTGTGTGTGCGTGTGTGTGCGTGTGTGTGTGTTGCTGGGGACTAGAAGGACACACAGCTGAAAGGAAGGCAGAGGTCAGATCATCATGAGCCTTTTGTGTTACATTAAGGAATTTGAATTTATCCTGAAAGTTGTAATGGGGAGCTTTAATCAGAAGAATAAAATGATCAGAACCACGTCTCAGAAACATTGCTTGACATCTGTATGAAGAATGAGCCAGAAAGGGTAGGAAGATAGTTGGGAGGCTGTTAGGTAAAACAGAGTTTAGTGTTCTCCTTGGTAAGATGAAAGGTTGAACTAGGTGATTATTAATATCTTTTACAGCTCTAATACTCTGATCTTCCTATTAATGCCCTCCCTTGGCCTTACTGCAGCTAGGAGTTCCTGTGGGGCTGTGTTTTTGCACAGCACTGTAAACAGGCCTTTGAGCCCACTTTTAAATGACACCATTAGAGAAAAATATACTTGGTGGTATTCTATGGCTTATAAATAGATTAAGGTAATAGGAGCCTAAAGCAACATACATGAATGCACTGTAGGTGGCTAACAGCCTTTGAATTTCTCCGGATCTCCCTGCAGACCTCCTGAATCACAACAGGTATTTGGTCATTCCATGTGAGCTTAAATGGTCTACTATTACTCTGGCTTTGATTTTTTAAACCCTCAAAGAGAACGAGATGAATCTAGTTGGACCCAATAGTATGGGCCCATTGCACTGGGGGGAGGGTACCCAAATTTGGAAGTGTGAGAAGATATTCCATGACAGTCCCCTGAGAGCCTCTTGAGATGCTGATGGCATTGTGATGGGCATTTTGATTTCAGCCTTTCCTGATTCTGAAACAATAAGGAAGTTATGCTTCCCTGAGCTTCCAGGTTCTCTGCCCTTTGTAAGGTTTCCTGGATAGCCTTGCCCTGGTATGACTTAGAGCTTGTGATGAAATGCTGAGAAGCAACACCTATCCTTCCTGGGAAGGGGAGTCTAAAGTCCAGTAGCTCACCTTCAGCATAACACATTTTTATGTGCTTTGCTTCTCAGTAGGAGCTCAAGTCTTAATGCTTAAGAGTAGCTGAGTGGGCTGCCCTCAGTAAACTGATCCTACATTCAGTTCATGAAACTTTAGGTTTTAGGAGTTGGAGAGGCAGCAACATAATTCTCACAGGCTGTTGCTTACATGCAACTGTAAACCGAGGCTTTTCTTATGGCATTGTAGGGCCTGGTGTGGTGATTGGTGTATTACCTACCTGGTTTTTTATTTTGATGGATGGCATTTTATTCAGGGTTGACCAAATGTCTTAATATGGTTCTAAAATTTTTCTCTGATCTGTCCCCAGACTGGAGTATGGGTACATCAGTCCAGATATTTACTAGGCACCTGCTCTGGGCTTGGCCTGCGGGTGTTCAACTGATTAAGATACAGTCCTTGATCTCTGGAGGCCCTAGTCCAATTACATGCTCATGCTCTTTCTTTGGTTGCTTGGCCTTCTGCTCGGCAGACAGAGCTTGTCAACATGGCGTACCTTTCCATATGAGTTCTCTCTTTTCTATCAGGCATGAAATTGGATTTGGCAAAAATACCAGGAGGTGGGAGCGTGTGCTGTGGCATGATATTCAAGTTAGGTCACATTTGACACTTTGTCAGCTTCTGTTTTATTGGTTTGTGGAATTAGGTCTATGTTTGGACTCCTTTGCTATTATTTAGAAGTGCTATGAGGCCTTCTCCAAGTTTATCTCCTACTTCCTTGCCTCTGTGCCTGAAATTTCTGCCATTTATGAAGGCTCATTATATTGGAAGGCATTGACTGGAGAAGCACATTAACTTATCTATGATGTTCTATCTGGGAACTATGGACAGCAGAAGTGCGGAGGCAGTGGTGAGTTTCAGGGATTGAGAGAGAGTGATACAAAAGAGCATGGTATAGGAGGAAACAGGAAGTCTCCCTGTTTGAGTTTTGGTAGGCACTATGTCTAGTTTTTTCATTCCTTTATCCTCAACACTTTGCCCAGTGTTTGGCAGAGAGTAGATGCTCAGGAAATGAAAGCCTCTGGTACAGTCCTGGCTGGCCAGTTAGATCTGTGAATCTCAGCCATAATTTAAGTCTGACCAGGGCTTTGCATTTTCAGGTAGTGAAATTTTTGCTCAGTCTCATTCTTTTTTAACATGGCTTCAGCATGGCTGGGACTGTGAGAGAAGTGAGTGTCCTTTCCAATGTGGGGATAAGCCCTGTGCTCTCATTTACCTTCTGTGATTTAGGTCAGATGCCCATTTTTAGAGAGGAAAGTCCATTTTAGAACAGGAACAAGAGGAGCTAAAGCATGACCCAAAGAAAGGAGATGAGCCAGGCCACCCTGCCATTTTGTGTAAGGTTGATTAATTAAGCTGAGTTTGGCTGTGGGACTGGGTCTTGGCCCAGGATGGAAAGTATCCACTAATGAGGCAAGTGACTTCATGAAGATCAAAATAATTAGTCAGTTTTCCTTGCTATAGTGAGTCACCGTCTTAAAGACATTATGTTCCAACTTAACAGGGAGTTGAGGTAGAAGGCTCCTAGTTCCTGCTCCCTGGGAAATTCGAAATGTATCTGAAAACTTTGAGAGCTGGTGGAGAACGGAAGGGGACTTGAGTTCTTTTCTGTCTACCTGTGATTTTGCTTTCTATCTCACTCGTTCAGTAGTTAGTTTCCTACTGAAGATGAGGGAAATACTGCATGAGAGGTTGACGTAGGTTGAAGTGGACTGGTTGGAGGCGGATAAGTTGCCTGGCAGAAAGAAATGCACCTAGCACTTCTTACTAGGCCCTGAGATTCTAGAGAAAGCTCTCCAGGCCTACAGAGGTTCCTGAGTGGGTATTTGGTGGACATGGTTTTCTACATGAGGGTGGGACCATCCCCACTATGCAGGCAGGGTAAGTGTTCTCCTTGGAGGCAGGGAGAAGAGCTGGATGACCTCTGCATCTTGGACTCTTCCCTCTGTGTGACTCCTGCAGCCTGTGGAGTGCCCTGTGGCAGGGAGAGATGGATTCAGACATATGTCTTTAAAAGTGCTGGGCTGGATTACTGAAAACTCTTTTCCCTGGGATATCTCAGAATAGGTGAGGTGGACATGGATCAGGAAAGCTAACTGACATCTCTGAAAGCCAGGGCATGAGCATGGTGACCTATCAGGGTAATAAATTCCGTAGCTGTTTGGCCAGAGTTAGAGGTGTGTGTGATGGAACAGAACTTTCTGTAGAACTAAGCAAGTTGGCCCCCATAGAGATTGAACCCTTGACCTTTGGTCTCATGAACCCCCCACTCTAGCCAACTTGCAAAGGGGAAGCTGGAAAAGAGGAGTGGGTACGGCTTACTGCACATCATCACCAAGGCTGGAAGAACAAGTCAGAATGCGTATTTTCCTCCCTGTGGTGCATAGTTACCGAGCACCCTGTGTGGGAAGTCTGTCAAGAAGAGACTGTAGTGGAAAAACTCACAGACAGTGGGGCTCTGTTCAAGTGCTGCCACTTCCTGGATAGGTGACCTTAAAGATATCACTTAAGTCTTTTTGAACCTCTTTCCCTCCCTCTGTTGGTCTCTCCCTCCCTCTATCCTTCTCTTCTTTCCTTTCTTCCACAGATATTTTTCAAGTGCCTGTCAGGGGTTATAGGAAACCCCAGTGGTGTAGTGGTTAAGCACTATGGCTGCTAATCAAAAGGTCTGCAGTTTGAATCCACCAGGCGCTCCTTGGAAACCCTAAAGGGCAGTTATACTCTGTCCTATAGGATCGCTATGAGTCGGAGTTGACTTGACCTCAACGGGTTTGGTTTCTTTTTTTTTGGGTCAGGGGTTGTAAGTGCTGGCAGTGCAGTGGAGAATAATTTAGACAAGACTGACATTCTAGTAGGAGAAGAGAGATAGAAATGAGTTAAACAACTAAGTAACTAAAACCATTTCAAATATTGGTAAGTTCTTTGAAGAAAATAATGAGATGGAGAATGTCTAGAGGTATGTGGCTATTCTAGATAGGGTAGTAGGGGGAATGAGGTCTTCGGTGGTTGAATGGTAAAAGTCTTACCTTCCATGCAGACACCTGAGTTCGATTCACAGCCAATGTACCTCATTTGCAGCCACCAGCCATCTGCCAGTGAAGGCTTGTGTGCTGCTATGAGGCTGAATAGGTTTCAGCGGGGCTTCCAAACTAAGACAGACTAGGAAGAAAGGCATGGCGATCTGAAAATCAGCCAGTGAAAACCCTATGGATCACAACAGTCTGACCCACCCACGACTGATCATGGGGATGGTGCAGGACTGGGCGGCTCTTTGTTCAGTTGTAGATGGAATCGCCATGAGTTGGGAGCCAGCTGGACAACAACAGTAGGGGAAGACTTCCCTGAGATAATGATATTTGGACTATGACCTGATGATGAAGAGCCCGTCATTAGATGTCTGGGGAAAAGTCATTATAAACAGAGGGAACAGCAAATGCAGTGGTCCTGAGGTAGGGGAGACCATTGTACACAACGCCCTAAGAGAGGACAGACCCTGGTCCCTGGATCACTGTGGAGGAAAGCTTATTAGACATTGCTTATGCTCTGGACTGTGAGCAAAAAATAAGCTTCTATTGTGTTAAGCCACCTAAATGTTGGTGTTTGTTACAGTAGTTAGTGTCATCCTAACTAATACGGCATAAATCATTGATTTAGCTGTGCAGAAGAGCTGAAGCAAATGTGGAAACTTGGGCACAGGAAAGTAAAGCCAATTACCACCTCAGCGAAAGGAGTCAGTTGAAGAGCCGAAGGGATGCTCATCTCTTCTCTCATGGTTTGAGCCAGTGGCTCTCTCCCGCTCT
Organism: Trichechus manatus latirostris; assembly: GCF_000243295.1. Lineage (NCBI taxonomy): Eukaryota > Metazoa > Chordata > Mammalia > Sirenia > Trichechidae > Trichechus > Trichechus manatus. The sequence goes on from NW_004444017.1 coordinate 5,347,977, forward strand.
AATGCCAATTCAAAAGGCTTTCCAGACTCGTCACGTCACCAGGAGCTCTTGGTCCTCTAATTAAGCAATAATATGCTTGTCCAATAAGTACTGTATGGTTGTAATGAATCAGGACCAAATTATCTGAACTCTAAAAATTAATATTATTAATGATGATAATAAAATCTCACAATTTTATATCATGTTTTTCTTGTGAAGAGCTCAAAATGCAAGTATGAATATATATGTCCAAAGATCCTACCAGCTGTGCCTTAGGAAGAAATGAAGACCCAAAAAAGAGGCTGGGAAAATGACTTCAGACTTTAAGATAAGGCTCAAATCTTTCCATTGTCTTTATTTCTGTCCCCATAAAGATAGCTAATCTTTCCTAACAATAAACCAGAATAGCATGATAGGATTAGGAAAATGGGATTATTTTAATGTCACAGTAAGGAGATAAAGTACAAATAAGGGACTGTAATTAATTAGATACTACAAAATGCCAAGATTGGAGAAAACTAGAGTAGACTTGCCCTGATGAACTTTGTCCATTGAGAGAGGATGTGGGATGGGGACAGGGAGTGGGGAAAGGGGAACTGGTCAGCCTTGGCCAGTGTCTCACAGAATGGGAAGTGGCAGGTGACTGCAGAGTGGGTGAGGATCCGAGGAAGGGATTCATCTGGAAGTATTGAGTTCCGAATGGCAGGGGCATTTGAGGACAGGATATTGGCGTCTTTCCAAGAGAGAACAGAGCTTAACATGAATGAGGTATGTGGTGAAATAAGAATGCGCTTAGGGAAATCTCTTACTTAGGAGTGACAGATGAAAAGTGAAAGAATTTCAGTGATTGACCCCAACCCAGATCCACTTCTTCATTGGCCCAACAGATCTGGTGGGATGACCCAAGGGAGTTGGGAGAAGAGGTGTTTAAATATGAGGAGAGTAGTTAGGGAAGGGTTATGAGTCATAGAATTTAAAGGAGCTGCCAAGGAAACCCTAGAGACCATTATGTGGTCAATCCTACACTTCCAGGAAAGTCTATCACCATCAAACAAAATTCATTTACCTTTCATTCAACAGGTATTCATTAATTGGCAATTATGTGTCTCCTTACCTTGAAGGAGCTTATAATTAAAATGACCATATAATTTATCATCCAAACTGAGGCATGTTTGAGAATGAAATAGTTATATGGGGACAACAGGCATACACAAAGACTGGCCCACGCACACTAGGACATTTGGTGACCCTACTTACGATCTATGAGACATGTAATCACTCCATTGGAAATTAGGCACAATGAGATGCATGAGTGTGCAAGGCATACACAAAGACTCGCCCACGCACACTAGGACATTTGGTGACCCTACTTACGATCTATGAGACATGTAATCACTCCATTGGAAATTAGGCACAATGAGATGCATGAGTGTGCAATGCACGTTTCCACCTTTGTGTCCCTATCTTCTGCCAAGAGTGAGACTCCCCTCCTTCCAACCTGAGCCCTTTCTTCTCACCTTCAGGACACAGCTTAAGCCCCAGTATCACCACCTCCACCATCTAGCCACTGACTAGGTTGGTTACCTTGGATGAGTTACTTAACCTTTCTGTGCCTCAGTTTCCTGATTAGTAAAATGAGGATAACAATAGTACCTACCTCACAGGGCTGTAGTAAGGGTGAAATGGGTTCATATAGGTTTACAGTAGAACAGCACCTGATACAAAGTTAAGTACCATTTATGTACTGGCTATTATTGTGATTAACTCGGTGACAATTGGTAACTTACCCAGTCTCCCTGCACTTTAATTTCCTCATCTGCAAAACAGAGACAATAATACCTACCTTTTAAGGGCCTGGAATTCAATAAAAGTTAGCCCTCCTCCCCATTAGTATCAACAGCAGATATCAAAGGGTGAGTTTTAATACTTTCCACACAAGTTCATTAAATTTATTACATAATATATTTAGATGTGGCTAAAGAACATCTCACTGAAGGGACAGGGGAGTTGCCCAAGGGGAAGGAAGCAGACAGGGAGAGGGATGTGTGGCCTTACATGGAAAATGTCAGTAGGACCCAGATAAATGGCCAGTCTTCCCAGTGCTCTCAGGCAAGAGAGGAGACTCTAGAAGTCACCAGAGTGTCTGGCGTTTGTCTCAGGATTAAAATCAGAGGGGCATTCTTTAAACTAGGAAGGCAAGGCACTTGGGTATGTCTGAAGTCATAAATGGCCAGCTCTTTTACTTCTAGTATTTAACTTCCATCCAGAGCTGATAGGGTACACACAACTATTTTAAGTACTTTGAATTTTTTGACTTCATTAAGTTACTCTATAAAACAGGGAGTTGTATTTTAAAAAAAGCTTTTTATAATGGAAAATATCAAACATAATCAAAGTAAAGGGACTTGTATAATGAATTCCCATGTACCCATCTTCCATCTCCAGCTTCAACAATTATCAATGCTCGCCTATTTTGTTTTATCTAGTCCCCTCAAGATTTTTTTTTTTCTGGAATATTTAAAAGAAAAATCTAGCTAATATATAATTTCACTTGTAAATACTTCGGTGTGCATCTCTCACAGACAGAAACTTTTTAAGGGGCCCTGGTGGCATGCTGGTTAAGTGGTAGGCTGCTAACAAAAAGGTTGGTGGTTTGAACCTACCCAGTGACTCCAAGGGAGAAAGACCTGGTGATCTGCTCCTGTAAAGATTACAGCCAAGAAAACTGCCCCATGCGGGCAGTTCTACTTTGTCACGTGGGGTCGCTATGAGTCGTAATTGACTTGATGGCACCCAACAACAACAATATCAGTATCACCCCGGACAATAATAACGACAAAACCCAGTAAATCCTTAATATTATTGAATACCCAGTTCATATTCAAATTTCCCTTATGATCTCAAAATATCTTTTGGTAGTTGGTTTGTTTGAATCAGAATCCTAATGAGGTCCACACATTGCATTTGCCTGTTGTGTCTCATAAATATCCTTTTATCTACAATTGTCTCCTCTCCCATTTTGAGTGTCATTTGTTTGTTGAAGAAATTGGGTCAGTTGTCTTGTAGAATGTCCCACATTTTGATTTGGTTGATTATATCCTCATTTTATTCTTTTGTCCTCCGTATTTTCTGCCACCTAGAAGTTAGATTCAGATTCAGGCTCCGTTTGTTTTGGAGGGAGGGTCAAGAATATTCCTAGTTAGGTCTGTGCACTTCCTGTCCTCTCACATCAGGAAGCACTTTTAGTGATGCTGAGACTGTTGAGTGGGCTCCAGGATTGTCAGCCTGATCCCTGTATTATAGAGTTTCCCATCAACCTTTCACCTAATGGTTTTAGCATCCACTGATGATTGTTACCCATATCCATTATTTCATTAGGGCTTGTGAAATGTCGATTGTCTGATTCTATCATTCCCTTTCATTTAGTAGCTGTAATTCTTCTATAAAGAAGAATGTTCCCTCATCATCTATTGGTTATCCTGAAATACAGTTTGACAGAAAAAGCAGGAGAAGTGCTTTCTCATTATTTATCAATTTTCAGAGTAATGAATTGGTGCCCCAGCAAAGGAAGATAGCACCTTAGTTAATTAATTAAACAAATATTTATTGACTTCCTACTATGTACAGAATTTATTCTAAATTACGGTGATTCAGCAGCGACCAAAACAGATAAAATTCGATGCTTTCATGGAACTTAAACGTGCGGGTAGGGGACTAAGAAATCCCAGTTGCTGTGGAATTGATTCTGACTCATGGTGATCCCATGTATGTCAGAGTAGAACTGTGCTCCATAGCGTTTTCAATGGCTGATTTTTCAGAAGTAGATCAACAGGCCTCTCTTCTGAGTTACCTTTGTCTGGGTGGACTCTGTCCTCCAGCCGTTTGGTTAGCGGCCGAGTGCGTTAACTGTTAGTGCCAGGGAGGCACTAAACAAATCAGTAAGCTTACGTATTTTGTTAGGTGGTGGTAAGTGCTATGGAGAAAAACAAAGCAGGGCAGGGGTACAGGGAGTACTGGGAGTGGGTGGGAATTGGGTTTGCAATTTTAAATAGATTCAAAAGGCTCATGAGAAGGTGACATTTAAGCAAAAACCTGAAGGTGAAAAAGTGGCCCACATACATGATGGAGAAGAGCATTCCAAGCAGAGAGCCTTGAGATGGGAGGTGCCTGGGATGTTTGCAGAACAACAAAGACTCGTGTGGCTGGTATGGAGTGAGCAAAATGGAAGTTAGTAGGAGATGAGGTCTGAAAGGTAGGTATAGGGACAGATCATGTAGGGCTTATAGACCATTTTAAGGACTTTGAGTTTTTCTCTGAATGAGATAGGCAGGCATGCAGGATTTAGAGCAGAGGAATGACAGATACGAATTATGTTTTAAAAGATCCTTCTGGTGTCTTGGGGAGGAGGATGGAGTAGTAAGGTAAGGATAGAACTGAATTTAGACTTAAAAGCAGAAAGCCTTGAGCCCTGGTCAAACTTCTTTCCTTGTCAGCTGGTACCTGGTTAGCAGAACAGAAGATGTTTCATCTGTTGTTTTTAGGTGAACTGTGCATCTGGTAGAAGTTGGACTACAAGAAGTGCTTCCATCTCAGTTCCATCCTTTAAAATGTCTAGGTGTAGCATTCTCCTTGGCACCGTTGAACACTCCCTAACGTAAAATCCCAGGGCAGAAATCTTCCTTCCCTGGTCTCCAGGTGGAATGACTATATGCCCATCATTCTGGAGAAATAGAATTTCTCTCAATCTAAAAGTGTGATACATGGGGGGGAAATGCCACCACTTGACCATCTCCTTCTGTGATTGGTTACGAGTTTGTCTTCAACATCATTGTTCGTGTTGGCTAACCAGGTACTTCCAGTGGTAACTTCTGATGATTCCAGAGCTAAGTCAGCATTGGTGGTGGGATAGGCCAGCCATCTGTCCAGGGTAACCTTTTAACCATGGCAAGGGGTGGCTTAACTAAGAGGTGCCTGATGACATGACTCGCAGATCAGCTGAGCCCCTTTTTCCCTTTCCCATCCAGATTTTCCCAGTTAACATGGACCACACATTTTCATCCATGCTGCCTCTTCAGCATCCAGTGAGCCTTTTTGTGGATGAATATCTGTCTTTGCTGGTATCTTCCGCCTGTCAGGCTGCTTATGAATTTCTGGGTGCTTAGCAACCAGGAGAGGGGATGATACAGGCAGCCTCTGTGCCTGGCAAGTAGCTGTTCCCTCTCTCACATCTTCTCTGGGTTTATATTTGCAATGAAAGCAGCCAGAGAGACACTCAACCTCAACTTAAACAGCGACTTTTTAAATTAAAAAAAAAAAAGAAAAATGAAACTGAATCTAGTTCAAGCAGATCTTGTCTCACAGGAAGCTTGCAAACATCTCTTCCCATCCTTCCCTTGTTATTAGCTCAGGTACTTCTCTGTAACCTTCTGGTATTCTTTCTCACAGGCTGTGCAAGAAGGTGAGACACACCCAGAGAGGCCAGGAGGTAGGAAGAGGCAAGGCCTCTCCAGACTGCAGGTTCTGCAGCACAAAAGGAAGGTACCTTAGATTCCTAGGGTCGCCATATCAAAACACCATAGAGTGGGTGGCTTTAAAGAATAGAAATTTATTTTCTCACTGTTTTGGAGGCCAGAAGTTTTAATTCAGGATGTAGGCAGGGTCATGTTCTCTAGGAAGGTTCTAGGGGAAGATCCTTCCTTGTCTCTTTAGGGTTCTAGTAGCCCTGGGTGTTTCTTGGCATTCCTTGACTTGTAAAATGGATCCTTACATGCTGTCTTCCCCTTGTGTGTGACAGTTTCTGTGTCTGTTCTCTTCTCTTATACGGCACCACTCATCACTTAGAACCTAGCCCTGGTGGTGCAACAGTTAAGTGCTCGACTAACTGAAAAGGTTGGCGGTTCAAACCCACCCAGCGACTCTGTGGGAGAAAGGCCTGGTGACCTGCTTCTGTAAAGATTACAGAAGATTTCTTTTTCCCCAAGAAAACTCTATGGGGAAGTTGTACTTTGTCGCATGGGGTCGCTATGAGTCGGAATCAGCTCCACAGCACCCAACAGTACCACCATCACTCTGGTATGGCCTCATTAACATCTGCAAAGAAACACCCTATCTCTCCAAACAAGGTCACATTCACAGGTACAGAGGTTCCGACTTAAACATGTCTTTTGGGAGGACACAATTCAATCCATAACAGAGGGACATAGTGAAGGAAACAGATTCTCTAAAGAAGGGATGTCATGCCTTAGAGATGGACTCTCTGCCTGCCTCTTGTTAAAAGGAAAGTTGTTTGATGGGAGAGTGGCAAAACATTTCAGTCAGGCAACAATCCTCAGTAACAATCAATACTCATGAGTTTAGCAGGACAGGATATAGAGCCCTGAGCCCAGGAGGCTTTTTAAGGAGCCAGGACTGTTGGGAAGGGAAGGGAGCCAGGGTTTACTGGTATCTGCAAGGGGCTCTGCCCTGCTAGCTGCTTCTCTTAAATATGCCTGTAGGAAGCATGGCCATCGCATGGAATGAACCTAACTCAGAATTGGTGCGGCATGTAGGATTGTGTTCTGCAGACAATCCAGGGATCCACAGAAGGATTGATAGAGGATCTGAGTTGGGATCTAAGTCTTATGGTATCACAGTGTCTGTGTCTGTGGAGCTGGATGCTAACATGTCTGGGCCCTTTCTGGGGCTGTCAAAAAGGCTGTGAACATCTCTCTGCCCCTGACAATGCCTTCCTTCCCTTGCCTCTGGGCAGATTCTGCTACTTCCTTCAAGACCTAGTTCCCACCAGGGAGCCTGTGGAGTTGCTGGAGGACCAAATTCTTAGGAGGGCCTGTGGTTGTACCCTTTTCTGAGACCAATTCCGCAGGCCCTGAGAGGAAAATGAAAAACAGAAGCAATGTGGTCTTTTCTGTGGCTAGAACAGCCTAATATTTATTTAATGGATTAAAAAAGCATTAAAATGAACATTTGAATACTTAGAATCCAAAATCTTTTATAAAAATTCAAGTGTTATCTCATACCCCCAAGCACTCACGGCCATACTGCCAGCTGGATCTGGGGGCAGGGCACAGAAGTAAGGGGGTGGTACATTGCTAAAGATTAACGAAGGGTTCCCTGAGTACTGATGTTAGGTTGGTGAACTGATGGTCTTAGCTAGGTTCTTAATGGTGGGCTGCATGACACAAGGAAAAATTACAAAACTGTCAGTGGACTCTGCATCTTAGATGTATAGATTCTTTAAGATTGGAAGGACCTTGGAGGTCATCCAGCCCAGTGCCCCATTGGATGCTTGATTACTAATTACTGAAAAAACACTGGGCTCCGCATACCAGTCATTGACCCAAGCCCATATTGTTAGTATAGAATATTATAGCGATTAATGGAGTGCTGCTAGAATATTGCCTCTAGAGTTGAATCCACAAACTGGAAGAAATTCAGAAACAAGAACGACCAGAGGAAGCAACAGGCGTGTGTGGAGTTAGAAAGCAGAACTGATGAGGAAAGAGGAAGTCAGTTGGCTAAAAAGGAAAAATCAGAGTTTCATAGTAATGATCACAGACGTATGTTCAGTAGTAGAATCAAAAGTATCCTTGTTCCACCAATCATTTGATGTAAATTTGGAAGAGCTCTTATTCCTTTGCCTTTGATTGTTTCACCCTCCAAACTGTTGTGTACACCATTGCTGCACTGATTCTTTAAGAGTTGGCATCTATCATGTTCCTTCTTTGCTCAGAATGAAATTTTCATAGTTTCTTCTTATCTAACAGGAGAAGGTCAGAACTCTCTTAGTTTGGTCTTCAAGACTCCACCTTTTCTTTCTCCACCTTCAACATAAGCTTTAGTTTTGGTCAGGTGGGTCTACCCACTGCCTCCTGAGCAGGACTTCACTCCTGCTTGCTGGAATGGGGTGCATGTCTTCCAGTTGTGTGTATCCTTCATATGTCTAGCATAGGTTGAGCACATGGTAGATGAATGAATGAATGAAGGAAGGAAGCCTGTATTCTGAGTAAATAAACATACAGGTGAACACACACCCATATATATGCACACACAGAAATACCACACACTCCTAAGTATGTTGTTATTATTAGGTGCCATCAGGTTGATTACAGCTTATGGTGACCCCATTGTGCAGAGTAGAACTGCTCCATAGGGTTTTCAAGGCTGTGACCTTTTGGAAGCAGATTGCCAGGTGTGTCTTCCAAGGCACCTCTGGGTGGGTTTGAACTTCCAACCCTTCAGCTGGTAGTTGAGTGCTGAACCATTTGCACCACTCAGGGACCTCCTGTTATAAATGGAGAGAAAGAACCTCTTCTCTTTCCTGGCATCAGGGAAAGGGTAAAGGGCCTAGAAAAGCATAAATATCAATCTGAGGGTATGGTTGGTGGGGAAAGCTTGAGGATACAGAAGCTCCCATTATTGTTCCTCCCTAGAACCAACATCTGCTCAAAAGCCCAGCAGGGCCTGCAGCATTGGCAAGCCTGGCAAGAAGCCCTTTTCCTTTTAGAGGAAGTGCAATGTCCCCACAGGATGAGTCAGTGGAAAATGGAACCAAAGAGTGAGTCACTTTGGGAGGAGAGACTAAAGGATTTTCTCTGTTCAAAGATGTTTTAGGTCTTGGTAGGTTTTTCCCACTTCTCTTGTTTAGATATAAGTTTGGGGCATGTGACTGCAGTGTAGAAGTTCTCAGATATAATACAAAAAGCTTTCCCCTGACCGTCAGGAGTGCTGTGTTCTAGAACATTTTTGCCAGTAGGCAGTGAAATGAGGGGCTAAGAGGGCTGGCTTTGGAGTCAGACAGATGGGTTCTAATCACAGCTCTTCCCAGAACCAGCTGGTGATCTTGAGTGAGTTGTTTAATCTTTCGGAGCCTAGTTTTTTGTTTTGTTTTGTTTTTAAATCATTTCCAAAATGAGGTTGTTGTAAGTGTCAAATGAGGTATTCATTTATTCCACAAATATTTGTTGAGTGTGTTTAGCACAGTGCTCGATGCAGTGTACATGGTGGTGAATGGCATAGACCCAGACCCTGCCCTCCAGTAGGATTGCAATTTGGTGGGAAGACAGATACGTAAAGCATGTAGCTGATGCCCCGTAGGCAGGAAGTGCTCAGTATGTGACAACGGTTACAATGAGAATGACCTCTTCTGTGATTTCCTGTAAATTACTTAATCTCTTTGACTCTCAGTTTCTTCACCCATAAAATGTGGAGCTGAATTAAAATCATCTCAAAAGGGAAAGGCCCTGGTCTCTAGTCTTGGGCTAAAGTTTTTGAGCTCATGCTTGGAGCTATTTAGAGGACCTGCAAAATACAGATGGAGAGACAGCTGGGAGGGGCAGCACCCAGGCCTTTCAGTGTGGGGACAGAATTAAGATCAACATTATCACAACACACTGGTATGGACAGCTGAAAGAAACAAGAAGACTTTTGAGTTCGATGTTTAGGTTCCGAAACTCAATTGCCCAAACACATCATCAGACTTGAGGGTAGTTTACATGGAAAAAAAATCCAGGTGTTTTGTGGTTGGGGCTGCTAAAAATAGACACAACCCCAAGCTGCATTCATAGAAATACAGTGAATAATGTGTGTGCTAGGGGAAGAAAAATAAGAGTAATGATAGCTTTTTGAGTTATTGCAGGCCAGGAGACCTAGGTATATCATGTCATAGAGTTTAATCCTCACAGTAGCCTCATGAGGTAGAGATTGTTATTATTATCATTTCATAGATGAGAACACTGAAGCTTAGAGAGGCTAAGTAATGGAGTATGAGGAACGCCTTGCCCAGAGCCCATAATGAACAGCTGGAGGATCTGGCCAAAAAGATGTTGGGGAGGACATGGTAGTTTGCTATTTAAATTGTATTTTAAGGGGGTCATGTAGAAGATGGGATAAACTAATTCTGGGCTACTTCTTTAAAAAAAAAATTTTTTTTTTATTGTACTTTGGATGAAGGTTTACAGAACAAATCGTTTTTCATTAAACAGTCAGTAAACATATTGATTTATGACATTGGTGACATTGGTTAACAACCCCACGACATGTGAACACTCTCCCTTCTCGACCTTGAGGCCTTTTTTTTTGGTGAAAATATACATAGCCAAAGTTACACCATTTTGAAAGTTTCTACATGTACAATTCAGTGACATTGATTACATTCTTCCAGTTGTGCTATTCTCACTATCCTTTTCCAAATTATTCCATCACCATTACCTTCAACTCGCTGTCCCCTAGTCTTCCCATCAAACCTTTTGAGTTGCTGTTGTCAATTTGATCTCACATATTCTTTTTTTATTTTTGTTTCTTATATAAAGGTTTGCAGAACAAATAGTTTCTTATTAAACAGTTAGTACACATATTGCCCTGTGACAATGGTTAACAACCCCATGACATGTCAACATTGTCCCTTCTCAACCTTCGGTTCCCTATCACCTGCTTTCCTGTCCCCTCCTGCCTTCTAGTCTTTGTCCCTGGACT
>NW_004444017.1:5358870-5385622 GCF_000243295.1 Trichechus manatus latirostris
TCACCAAGGTAGAATGTAGAACATTGTCTTTATAAACTGTGTTATGCCAATTGAGCTAGATGTTCCCCAAGACCATGGTCCCCACAGCTCTGGGCTACTTCTAAACGCAGACCCCAAACCACTGGGTGGATGTTACGGGTTCAGGAAGGAGCTGTTCAGAAACAGAACATGTCAAGAGGCCATGAGTTCTCCATCCCTGAAAGCTTTTAGCAGAGATTAGGTGGCTCTTGGAAATGTTGGAGTATGCATTTTGGCATTGGGAGGGAACTGGCCACATGATGTGTGAGTTTCTTTCTGCAAAAAAGTAACAATGGTATGTGCCTTGAACTCCATGTAATCTTCTTTAATAATATCTGCAACAAGAACAACAACAATAAAACCATGTGAGCAAATGAGGTAATACTGGTGAAAGCAAAACATAAGCATCAATATTATATAAATGAGAACAGGCATTGTGATGGTGATAGCATTCCTACACCCTGCGTGCCAGCTCATAACACTCAGGCGGTTTCTCTGATGGATTTCTTTTGCTTCTAAACAGTGCTACCAGTCCGTTTCCCCAGTGCCCTTCTCAAGTCTTTCTCCTCACAGGCTATTGTTTTTCTCCTGTACCATCTTAAATTGCAATCTGGACACATTTGCAGATTCTTCACAGTCTTCTTGCCTATTGATGAGCCATGTGGAAATCATTGGTCTAATATTGAGGTCACCAAATCTCAAGTCATTCTGAGGAAATAGTTTCTTTACTGACATAGTTCCCAGTTTTTATAGGGAGAAGTAGTCAGCTCAACTCTACACTAAAGTTCTGTCCTTCCTCCTTCCTACCCTCTCTTCCTGTAATTCATTCACCAGGACTGTGCTAAACCAGTTGCCGTCAAGTAGATTCCGACTCATGGTGACCCCATGTGTGTCAGAGTAGAACTGTGCTCCATAGAATTTTCAATGGCTGATTTTCCAGAAGTAGATAGCCAGGCCTTTCTTCTGAGGTACCTCTGGGTAGACATGAACCTCCAACTTTTCTGTCAGCAGCAGGGCTTCCAACATGTTCATTCCAGTTGGACCCCCTGTGGAGAATTTGCATTTACACCCCCGATTTACTGAGTCAGAGTCTGCATTTTAACAAGATCCTCATATTAACAGGATCTTGTTAAAATGTAGATGTATACATAATTAAAATGTAGAATCTGATTCAGTATATCTGGGTGGAAATGCAAATTTTCAGCAGGGGGTGGAACTGGAAGGAACCGGTTTGAAACCCTGGTTAGTAGTTGAGAGCATTAACCATTTGTACCAGCCAAGGACTCCTGAACTGTGCTAAGGGCTTGAGACTCAAAGGTGACTAAGACATGCCTTCAGGAATCTTGCAGTCTAAGGAGAGACAGGGAAGTAAGCAAGCAGTGACCAGGACTTCGAACTAGTTATTTTCAGTTCAACCCCCTGCTGAGAATTTGCATGTCCACCCCAGATATATTGAATCAGAATCTACAGTTTAGCAAGCTCCCCAGGTGATTCTTATGTATAATTTCCTGGGAACTTGTTAGAAATGCAAATTCTCAGCAGGGGGCTGAACCGAAAATAACTGGTTCAGAGCCCTGGCAGTGACACCCCAGTATGATGACCATTGTGATAAAGGCACACAGAGGTGCTATGGCAGCATGAGGGCAGATGTCACTTAACCTGGGCAAGGTTTTCATGGTGTCCTTGTGAAGAGAGGACTTTGGAATCAGGCCTTGGTTTCAGGCCCCAATCCACCATTTGCTGTGTAATCTTGGGCAAGCTCCTTGACTTTTCTGAGTCTCTGGCTCTTCCCCTATTAAATGGGGCCACTATTACTTCTTTCACATGCTTTTTGTGAAAATCAAGTTAATTAATTTAGAGAAAGCACTTAGCATAATACCTGGCTCGATAAAGGAAAGTTCCCTTCCTTTCCTGACCTTAGGGAGCGTAGGGATCCTTAACCTGGGATCCGTGAGTCCCTGAGGCACTGGTCCCTAAACACCTGGTCATAGACTGGTGTCAAGCTGGACATCATCACCAGGACTGATTTCTTAAATACAGATTTGGGGTTCCTCCTCTAGAAATCTGTGTTAGTGGGTGTGGGAAGGGGCTGCATAGGAATCTGAAAAGCTCCCCAAGTGATTCTGATGCACAGCTAGGTTTGGAAACCGGCTGAAAATATATGCAAAAAATAAAAAGAGCATGCGTGTATGTGCGTTTTTCTGGAGAGAGGGCCCCTGATTTTCATTACATTCTCAAAATGCTTCATGATCCCACAGAAATTAAGAACCACTCTTGCAGAGCTATGAGCTAGTGGGCTTGGGATGTAGGCCTGGAGAAGATGGGCTTAGGATATGAAACAGCCCCCAAGCCTTGCACTTCTTGCCTCCCCTCCATTGCCTCTCACTCGTGAGATTCCCAAGGAGATTGGAACAGGTGGTTGGTCACCTGACTCTCTGGCAGGTAGAGAAGTAGTCCAGGAAACAGGGGTATCTCATCAGCTCTGTCTCTTGAGGTTCTTAAGATGCTTAGTTGTAACCAGCCCACAAAGTTGACATGGAAAATGTTTCAGTCTGGTTCCTGTAAACGTGAAATCTGTTAGGAATTGCATCCAAATGAGTGAAAGAGAGAGGCAGGGAGAGATTTGGTGTGTGTGCAGGAGAGCCAGCCTCTGCTTGGCCTGAAAGCTTTTGCAATTTTTCTTAATTGGCAGGATCCTTTTTCCCTAACGAATCTCCTCTCCTGTCTCCATCCCCTCCCCCACTGCCTGTAGCCTCTGATTTCCTGGCCAGGCCGACAGGCACCAGAGCTGGGGCTGTTGTTATTCTGAAGAATGTTCAGGTGTGTGATGTTAAAAGCAGGCAGGAAGGGAATGTTGGCTCTATGTTTAGCAGCTGAGGGGACTTGTTTTTCAACATGTCATCTGAGGCTGTGAGACTTGGACTTTTTCTACTTGTTTTCTTTCTCTGTTTATTAATTTATTTTTTCTTTTTCAACTTCCTTTGACTTTTAGTTTTTGGTGAATTTCCTAGGATTCTCCACCGGCTCTCAGAGGAACTCTGACTTCCCTTGCAATGGCTTTGAAGTTCGACAGGGGTTCTCAGCTGCTTCCAGTCACTTCGGATGATCCAGTCCCCTGATAATTTGACATAAGCTTGTGTTAGTTCATAGTCCTTGGTGAATATGTTAGTGTACATGTTCCTTTGTTGTTTCTGGTCAGAGCTAATCACAGGCCACGTTGGCTTGAGAATGTCATTTGCCCCACACAGAATCTCCCCCTTCCTCCATGAGGCTACATTTGGAATATGAAATAGTTGATAAGTGTCTTGAGAGTCTTTTTGTATAGTTCATTCATTCATTCATTCATTCATTCATTCAACAAGTATTTCTTGCTTGTCTACCATGTGCTAGGTACAATCATAGTACTGGAAGTATAGTGAGGTAGACTAAGTCCTGCTCTCATGAAGCTTCCGCTCTAGTGAGGAAGACAGGCAAATAAGGCAACATTGTAAAGTAGACAGAGAATCTTGTTTTCTGACCCTGCTTTCTTCTTCAGAGTCTCAGTGGCTTCATATTCCTATTTCCGCTACCCCCCAAATGCATTCATTTGCACTAGGATGTAAATGACTCATAATAAATAACTGAAAATGCTACCCCTTCCATGGGTATTTGCATTTAAACTGGGATTAAAGTCTTAAGTAAAAGGATGTGGATCTAAGTTTTTTTGAGGGGAGCAGGTACCACTGAAGACATGGAATCTCACTACAAGGTGGCTCATTCCCCCCCTGGCCTGGTTGTGTCTATACTTGTGTAGCTGTAGCTCATCCACCACAGCCATAGCCAAACAGCGTGAAAGTTCAGACTTCACCACTGCTACCCTCTGAGTTGCCACTTTCTTGGGTTTCTATTTCTCTGGTCTTCGTCACTCCCACCTTACCAGTGGCCCATATTCTTGAGAGACAAAGAGAAGGAGGAGTCGCACAGCAGGGGGCAGTTTGTCCTCCAGCCTGGAGTGCCTCCCCACCCCTCCTACCACTATTCTCTGCTGTCCACACTCCACCATTCCTTCAAGGCCTTTCCCTAATGCCACGAAGCTCAGCCTGATGATGCCTGGGTAGAAATCACCTCTCACTAACACCTCTGGCACTTACCTCGTACCCTGTTTGTGTGGCCCTGGGCACAGGCTACCGTGTATTCTTGGTTACCTTTTCTTGGGCACAAGTCTTCTTTGTCCAGCAGGGCTCCAATCGGCTCCTCCAACATCTTGGCCTTCTCTGTGGCCCTCACATGCTGCATGAGCAGTAAACACTTGGGGCCTGGTTGATTGGTTTCCCCAGCCAGCCTGCCAGTCGTTTCCTGGCCACAGGCTGGCTCCTGTCTTTGAGCGCCTCGCTCAGTTCCCTGCTCAGATGAGATTCGCATCAGCAGCTGCTCCCATTGTGGGCTGGGGTTTTTGGTGAGCCACTTTTCAATCCTCTCATCTTTAGGCAGTCCTGCCCAACACAGGACTGATTAGAATTGGGTGGTTGCAATAAACGTTTCCCTTCCCTACAGTGTGGCCGAGCGTATAGATTCATGTGGCTGCGATTGGCCATGCCTGATAATCGAGGGTTTCCTTCCCAGTCTTCAGCTGTGGTGGGTCGGCTCAGCTCACTATCCTGCAAGACATGAAGTTAGGCTCTTGCCATATTAGGGTCTAGGGGGCTGGGGTAAGGTTAGGCACCAGCTCTACCCTTTGGAAAGGAGCATCTGGAGAGCCAGACAGAGTCTGTGGGCAGTGGGGTCCTAAATGATAGCAGCCATAGGGAGAATGGCCACTGATGGAAGTGAGGGCTTCTCTCAGTGAAACAACGTGCCTTCTTCCTGAAGAGAACTAGGATTTATTTACTGATGTATTGATTTGTTTTAGGAATAAAGGAAGAAGGAGACCAAGAGGACTCTAGAGGTCATAATCCCAGAGAGAGAGAAAGAGAGAGAGACTGAGATGGAGTCAAAGAAAAATAAATGTACGCAGAGACACAGAAAGACAGTGAGAGATAGACCAAGAGAGGCAGAAAGGCAACAGGATGAAAGATAGCCACAGAGAAGTTGAGAGAGAGAGAGAATCAAGAAGAGGCAGTGGCAACATTGCTTATGTATTTATGGATTGCTGATTTGTCTGTTTTATCCCCAGAATGTCCACAGCTTGTGTCTGGGGCCCCATTGCGGTTGAGTTGGTTCTGACTCATAGCGACCCTATAGGACAGGGTAGAGCTACCCCATAGGGTTTCCAAGGAGCGGCTGGTGGATTTGAACTGCCGACCATCTGGTTAGCAGCCATAGCTCTTAACCACTGCACCACCAGGGCTCCCAGTACTTACAGATTTCCAAAGTATAGTTTTAATGTGGATATCAATTTAATAATAGTATCATTTCTTTAGTGATTACAATATGCTAGGTACTATGCTAAGTCACTGATAAACATGACCTCCTTTAATCTTTGTGACAATCCTATGAGAGAGCTGTCATTATCCTCATTTCATGGAGGAGGAAACTGAGGTCACATGGCTAGTGAGGGGATGAGCTGGGACTCCGCACTCAGGTCAGTTTGACCCTAAGGCTTATACTTTAAAACATCTGTGACACTTCCTCTCTTCTTGGGGCTGCATCATCCATTTTACCCTGTGAGCTTCTGACTTCCCCCAAACTGGGTGTGATAACACCCACCCACTGTACCTCCGGACCATCACTCCGTGCTTTCTTGTTGCCAGCAGAGTTAAGACCACCGATCCATGGGAAACAATTATCTTACATCTCTGTACCATTTTATGTTTTCAAAGACTTTGCCAGGCAGTATCTAATTTAACTCTCACCATCATTCTGTGAGTGGTTATTATTATCCACATCTTAGAGATGGGTAAACTGAGGTTCGGAGGGATTAAATGATTGCCTAGGACTGCTTTGCATAGCTCTTATGTAGTGGAGCTAGGATGCAAATCCAAAGTGTTGGAGTTCAAGTCCAGCACTGTTCTACCCCCAGAAAGTCACCTCTCTATGAAGCCATCTTCTCCATAGTAGCCACTGCATCTTGAGCTAAAGGAATGGCCAGGAAGTGATTTGGAATTGAGATGGGGTTTGTGGTGAGTAGAGATGTTGAGGCAGCAAGGACAGAGTGAGTGCATAGAAGCTTTCTTCTGGAAGCCATGGTCTCTTCCCAAGGCAGAGGGTCTGAGAGATGGCTTAGCTTGCTCACTCCTGGGAGCTCCCAGAAAGGCTCCCATCTAACAAAGATTAAAAATGATTTTTCCAGGCAAGTGTAAAGAGACCCACCTTTCTGAGGGGCTTTGTTAGTGACTGGTCGACCAGAGAATAAGGCAGGGCAGTACTGGCATCATGGAGAGAACCAGGCAGGACCAAAGGAAACTGGAGCAGTGTCCACAGTGGGCAGGAGACTGGACTTGTGTGCTCCTTTCCTCTTCCTTAGAGAAAAATAAGCAGGAGACCCTGCTGGTGCTCCATTCTCTGGGCTGCATCCAAAGGCCAGGGGCTCTAGGGCCCCTGACGTGTTGTCCTGGTCTTAGAGTCTGTTGATTGCTCAAGAGGGAGTAAGCCATTCCATCTGCACAAATGACAAGGAGGACTCCTGAGGAGGGACCTAGACCCTAGTGGAAGCAGCAGTAACAACCCAGGGGTTGCCTCTCCTTGGAACTGTGGCTCAGGCCTAAGGAAAGAGCAGCTGTCGGAGAGAAGCGAACACCCAAACAGAACAAGCAGCAGGCGTAGGAGTCTTTTCACTCAGAATTAAAAAAAAAAAAAAAAAAAAAAATTATTACTGAAGCAATACTGCAGGGCCAAAGCATAATAATAACCATTATACCCCAGGGTTATTTAAGACTTTCCAAGAACCCTGGTAGTGCAATGGTTAAGTGCTCGGCTGCTAACTGAAAGGTTGGTGGTTCGAACCCACACAGTAGCTCCTTGGAGAAAGACATGGTGATCTGTTTCCATAAAGATTACAGCCAAGAAAACCCTGCTAGTCATTTCTGCTCTTATATGGGGGTTGCTATGAGTAGAAATAATTTGATACCACCGAACAGCAGCAGCAGGGCCCAAGGCTCTCTGATATTTGGTAACCCTGCCCTTCAGCACATCAGCATCTTAAAATGTACCCACACCCCCATGAAATAGGATATTTTTGCTGTAAATAAATTAGAAAGAATGGTTGTATTTTTTTTAATGTTGAGTTTTATTAAGAATAAATTATTCATTTTGATCTAGCAACAAACTCTGTAATATCGATAGATAAGTCTATGAGTTGAATTGAACTACATTTGACAAGTTGACACAATGGTAAGTTTTGAGACATTGAATTAAATATTCATTTTGGCTTTGCAGTTGTTTGCTTTTATATTTTGGACCCAATCTGGCTTTTTTTTTTTTTTTTAAGTACTGTTGTAGAACAATGAAAAGTTTGTAGGCTATAGGCATTGAGCCTGTTGTGCTTACTGGATGCAGTCTCCCCCACGGCCCGCCAACTGATCTCCAAAGAGAGTGAGAGAAATAAAGAGACTACTTCAGGAAATGGACATTCAGTACCTAGGCCTAAATTATACTAGATTCTCAGTTTCTATAGTCTCTTTTTTAGTGTTTTTTTGTTTGTTAACTTTTAACTATAAAGTATAAGAAGTGTTTGCTGAGAAATGTGGAAAATTTCTACATGTCCCAAACAGATAATACTAAATCAGTTACCTCAAATCCTTTGGGAGAAGGGAAGACATAAATTCTAAATATGATTGTATCAAACAGTTCAACTGTTCAGAAGTGGAGGCTAAAGAATGTGGGGAGGGGCTGGCTCTTCAAGAGCCTCAGATTAGCACATTGTGTGGATCGGCCTCACTTAGACACTGGATTTCTGCCTCTTCCCAGTAAAAGGCCCTTGCGCTGGGTGCAGAGATGACAGAGGCCCGTCACAGGCTGTGTATACAGTTACTGAGTGGCTACCAGAGGAACGGAGGGAAGAACTGACTTGGGTTGTAAGAGCTGGGTACGTACAAGAGAGGAGGGCTGGAGAAAGCTCTTCTAGGCCAAGGGACCCAGCTCACCCAGACCTGCAAGAAAGGTCCAATTCATGAAAACAAGAGGATACTCTGCCATGCGGAGACATCATAGCTTCCTGGTTGGAGACAGAAGCTGGGCTCTGGCAGTGCTGTCCAAGGCAAGAGGGCCACATCTAGCTTCCAAAGGGCAATTTCAAGGGAGAGGGCTCCTAACCATATGGAAAACTTTATTAGTAAGTTGAGTGGGAACCTGTGGGAGAGGGGAAGGAAGAAACATTTGGCTATGTTCAGCCACAATGATTTACCTGACATAAGAAGAACTGGAATAAAACAGCATGAAATTATGACCCATAAAACCAAACCTGTTGCTGTCGAGTCAATTCCGACACATAGCAACTCTATAGGACAGAGTAGAACTGCCCCGTTGGGTTTCCAAGGAACAGCTGGTGGATTTGAACTGCTGACGTTTTGATTAGCAGCCAAGCTCTTAACCAGTGTGTCACCAGGGCCCCGAAATTATGCAAGGCCCCACTAAAGTGACATATTTGTTAAGAGCTCTGATAACTACTGATTTAAAGAAGAAGAATAAGAAAAAAGAAAAGAAAACTTAAAAAAATAGCTCAAGAGATTTACTATAGGAAAAGAAAATATAGATCCCTCGAGATCACTGCTATAAGAAGACAAAGGAGATCTTGAAAGTGGCTGCCTTTCATCAAGGTGAGAGTTGAAATCTTCAGGGTTGGACACCAGATCTTGAATCCAGGTGCAACATCTTTGGGGTCATGCCTGGTGTGAATATAGGCAATAATAGCACATCCAACCAGAACTTGCTTTTTGTTAATGAAATGGAATCCCCTTCCTACATTAAAAATGAAATTCTGTGAAATCTTTTAAAATTTATGTGAAAGAGGGAGGGTTCTTTTTTTGTGCATGATGCATTACCATAAAATGACACTCTCTCACTCCTTATTGCCTAATTAGTAATATTGTACTTCTGTGGGAAATGGTGTTTTTAAACATTGCCAATCGATTTAAACAAAAGATTTCAAAATACTGTAGGATTGAGCACAGTGAAAAATTCCTGCCAGCCAGCATCCTCCTAGGGTAAGGTTTTTGTTGTTTCAAGGTGTGTCTGCGCCGTGGGAACCTAGCAGGAAAAGAAAGGTTTTACTTATTCCACGGCTTCCCAACCCCCTCCATGTTTTTTTACCTATGTATCCCCTTCATCCAGGGCTTAGCTGGTCCTGGGCCTGCTTTTGCCTTGTTTTGTTTTTAATTCTTTTTTTTTTTTTTTTAAGAGGAGTATAGTAGACATGTGTTGGACTCAGCTGGGCTCTGTCATTCATTCACCCATTCATTACACACTTAATGAAGACACAGTATATTCCAACACTTACTATGTATTCTAGGTGTAGATGATACAGCCCTTCCTTTGAGGAGGTCAGTCCAGTGGGAAAACAGATGTTTACATAGAAAATTGCATTATAACACTGTAGGCAGGGAGGATGGTGGGGGAGATGAACACATTACCATGGGAGCTTGAGAAAGAATCTGTTAGTCACAGTGGCGTATCTGCTGTAACAAATAACCCCCAGCTCTCAGTGACTTCAAAGGGTAAAGGCTTATTTCTTGCTCACATCACAGTCCAACGTGTATTAGTGAAGTGGTGGTGGAGGTTATTCAGGGTCTCAGGCTCCTGTCAAGTGACTGTGCTGTGCCCCTGGCCTTGGCATCTTTCTCTGAATCCCCTGCATCTGACTGGCATGTATGGGACAAGAAAGAGGGCTTGGAGGCTTGCGTACAAAATTTTAGGGTACTAGACCTAGAAGCGGTACTCGTCATTTCCTCCATGTTCCATTGGCCAGAACTCAGTCCATGGCCCTGCCTCCGGCAGAGGAGTCTGAAATGTGGTAGAGCTGTGTGTTTAGGAGGAAGAGGAACAGGTTTGGGGAACATTAGTGGTGTCCTGGTGGTGCAAGCTGCTAACCAAAAAGTTGGTGGTTCGAACCCACCAGCAGCTCATCGGGAGAAAAGACCTGACGATCTGCTCTTGTAAAGATTTCAGCCTAGGAAACCCTGTAGGGTAGTTCTACTCTATCATATAGGGTTGCTACGTGTCAGAATCGACTCAACAGCACACAACAACAGCAGCCACTATAGTGAGCAGTTTGCCCACCCTGGGGAAGTCAGGAGATGAGCTCATCATCAGAGGTGAGCATCGAGGGTTGAGAAGTCTTTGCCAGATGAAGAAGTTGGGTACTGAGTGATGAGTGGTGGGTGTGGGAAGAACAGGGAAGTGAGAAGAACATTCCAAGCAAGGAGAATGGAAATGTCTTGGATGTGTCTTTAGAAAGAACTGGATTTAAATACTGGTCCTGTAGTTACCAATGGCGTGACTTTAGGCCTGGTCCTTATGTGTCCCAAGTGTCAACTTCAGCCCTCATGGCCCCTCCCGGATACAGGCATTACCTGGGGACTTGCCTCCCACAGTTACCCTGGCTTGAAGACTGCGCTCTCACTGGACCGTGGGTCCCACCAAGAGTCATTTTCTGTGGCTGTGCCCTTCACCATGTCTGCCATGCACCAATCCAGACATAGAACCTGATCCATTGGATTTACAGACACGCACACATGCACACACACAGAGCTTTTGTGGGTGTTTCTTGGGACTCAAGTTTTGGGAAGATGAGAGAGTTCCCATCATTGTAATGTGAATATTGAATATTTGAAACTTCTTTGCTTAAAAAGTCCCTGAGGCATATTTGCTAACTTGGGCTTCAGCCTTCTGTTTAATATTTCTTGCCCTTTCCACTTCTTTCCCTAGCTGCTCCCAAACAACTCTGATTGTTCTCCCTCCTCCCTGCTTCATTTTTATTATGCAGAGCAATTTAGTTCTCTCCTGTCACTGCCCCTAAACTCAGCTCAGAGCCTCTGCCTGCATATCCACCAATGTGCTTCCTAAGCAACCAGCCGTCTAATGTGAGTTTGACCCTGTCTCCTTCTGCAGGGAAAGGGGGCAGTGGAGAGATTTATTTCCCTGTTGCTTTGAATTTTGCCACCTTCTTAGAAGGCAAAAGCAGATGGTGTTGATATTTGTTTTAAGTAACTTTTTTTTTTTATACTTAATTTCACTAAGGTTCGGTGTCCTCTTATGTAAAATGGGAATGTTGCCACTTTGTCTCTCTTTTTCTCTGTCAGAGTCACAGAGTATGAAAGGGCTTGGTGTGTTCAGGTACTGCTGTGACTTGAGTGTAGGGTGCATAAGCGGGAGTAGGGAGAGTATTTAACTGGAGAGGGAGAGTAAAACCAAATGGCTTTGTGCCGTGTGTTTTCCTAAGGAGATAGCACTTTAGCCTCTACATTCAGAAGTCAGAATAGAACACGTCAGTTATAAATGGGAGGAGAACCTTTCAAATGACTGTTTCAGTGGAAGTTTTTCTTTCTTTCTGTCTTTTTTTTTTTTTTTTTAATCATAATTCAAGATGTAGCCTTGCCTCCAAGTAGATTTTAATTTGCAGGGTATCCCCAGGGGAAGCTGGTTAGATGCTTTAAGATCAGGATAGTACATAGTGGTTCCTTCCAGGCGTGCTGTGGCTTACTCACCCTGCCCGGAAAATTTGGTTGAAACGCATCACCCTAGAAGAACTGGTTTGCATGAGGGATCGTGAAGGGACGTGGCTGGCAAAGCTGGAAGGTCCCCATGTACTCCTCCTCTGCAGGTGGCTGGTTTTGAGGCTGAGAGCCTTACTTTAAGAGGTAGAGGAAGACAAGCCCAGGTAAACTGTGAGCAGACCATCTGAATTGAGCAAGGGACCCCTGAGCGGAAACCTTTCTGTCTCCGGACATTTTATTGTCTTACAGAGCTAAAAGGGACCTCAGTGGCCCTACAGCTGCCCTGAGAAGTAACTGGGGCCATCCAGCCACTGCCGGGACACCTCAGGAGATGGGGAATCCACTTTGGGGTATCTGTTTGTGAGAATGATTGTTCTTATATCACTCTTAGATCTGCTTTCCTTTCTTTTATACCTGCTGCTTTTCATTTTGCCATCTGGCAAAAAAAAAGGTATCTATCTTCCTATGACACTCTTCTTGATATTGAAGACAGCACTCACGCGCCTCTTAATTGTCTTCCCTTAGGTTAACCAGCTGCCATCTCTGCACCTTCTCCAAATCCTGGTCAATTTCATCTGAACTCTGGTGTTTTTCCATAATCCACAATACCAGCTCCTGCCAGCCCCGCAAGAGTTACTTCTTGTTAGGGGTAGCTTATTCCATCAGTGTGGCCCAAGATTACATGCAACCACCCCGCCCCCTGCCATTCGCCATTGTGTTTTTAAGAGCAGCCATGTTATTCCATTGTTTACTCGTACTGAATTTTCAGACAGCTGACATTCCTAAGTCATTTTTCATATGTGCTGCTGGTAAACTATGTTTCTCCCTTGGACAGTTACTTCTTTTGGACATTTCCTACCAAATGTTTTTCACTGACACACTTTGCCCCTCTTTGGGTCTCCTTGCCTGGCTTCCTTCCCTGCCTGTTCCTGCTTTGTGACATTGTTGTTTACTTTCTCACTCTGAACCCAGCATTTCAGTGATTGGAAGAGTTCTTGACCTCATCTGTTTGATGGAGATGCTTTCCCTGCTAGTATGTGTTCCTCTGGCTGCTTCCCATTTTCTTGTGGAGGAACATTTGCCCCCCAAACCCTGGCCCTGCCAGTGAACACCTACGGGGAAGTACTGCTGTTTTTCTTGCCCTCATAGGAGCACAGTGTTCCTCAGGACTTACCCTGCACCCTACACTGAATCTGAAAATTCCTTCGCTGTGGAAAATAGGAATGTTTTCCAAACTAAGGTCTTGTGAGGAAATTGGAGACACTTTATTCCCAAGAGCAACACTGACTAGGATGTCTATTTGGCTAAAACGGGGTCTGGTAGAAAGTCTTGAGTTACCAAAATAGAGAATGTATTCTAATGCTGTCTTGAAAATGAATCAAATATACTTCCCTTAGTGGACGAAGAGAAATGTGTGCCTGTGCTTTTAAAATCATTTAGAATAATAGCAGTGATGACAATGATGGGCATTATGTGCCTGGCTCTGTGCTAAGTGTTCTGCATACCTTATGTCCTTTAGTCTATATAGCAAGTTGTGAGGAGTACGTGTTAACTAGCCTAAAACCTCCCCCTGGTCAGATGGCTGGAGAACAGAGCCAGGGTAAGACCCCAAGGACCTCACCACACCACCTACTGGTGAAAGAAGGGATTCTTAATCAGGAAATGATGTTTTCCCATAGATAGATAGGACAGTAGAGAGGAAAGCACTTGGGTTTATGGTTGTGTCACTACCACTGCCACTTCAGTAAGTCTCTAGACCTCAGTTTCTCCTGGGATGAATGGTGGGGTTAGGTTACATGTGTTTAAGAGTGTTTCCAGCTATGAAATTCTAGGATTTGATATCTCTGTCATTACAGAGACAAGCTCCTTTGGAAAACATTGCTGTTACAAGAAGAAAAGAAAAGCCTTCTATCAAAATATCCTTGGGTCTTAGATAAACTGAATGACATTAGTGCCAGAGATAGGAAAACATTTCTATAGGAAGCGAAGGTAAGGGTAAAGGTGTGGGTATGATGGACTAGCATCCTACACTGAATAGGGAAATAATTTTAGAACTAATTTTTCAGGAAGCCACAGGATTATACATCTTGAGCTTTGTACCTTGGAGTCTGAGCCTGCTAAGGAGCCCTGGTGGCATAGTGGTTAAGCACTTGGCTGCTAACTGAAAGGTCAGTGGTTTGAACCCACCAGATGCTCTGTGGGAAAAAGATGTGTCAGTTTGCTTCTGTAAAGATTACAGCCTTGGAAACTTTATGGGGCAGTTCTGCCCTGTCCTAGAGGGTCGCTATGAATCGGAATCGACTTGATGGTAGCAGGTTTGTTTTTTTTGGTTTTAGGGACACAACATATCCAAACCAATAAAAGTCCTTTCACTTAGCCCCAGCTCAGAGTTTACATGTCAGATCTGGATAGGTCCTAAAAGACCGTTAGTCCAGTCTTCCATTTTATATCTGAGTCAAAAAGGCCCCAGCCCTTGGAAGAAAGAGGCCTCGGAGGCTATACGGTCCAAGCTCCCAGAGAATCACTGACAGAGGAAATTTTGAGATGAGATTATCCTCCCAGGCCTTACCCACCAAGGCCCAGTCCAGCCCAGGGTAAGTGTATCTTCAAGAGCAGATCTTGCTGGGGTAGGACTTACATTGGGAATGTGGAGCTTAAGGATCTTCCAGCCTCTCTTCCAGTAGCTTCTGCTCTAGAGATTATGATGTAACTGATGAATACCCTCTTGAGACATTTGCTGTTCAAGTGGGTGGACCAGAAGTTCATCTGCCAGGCTGGTTTAATGCAGTACACCTGGAACAAGGAGTTTGGCGACGTCCCATTGATTTAGGAAGGTCCTCTTGTCCATCTAATCTGAATACCTGTGATTTGCAAACTCACTCTAACAGTTAACCACTGTGAGGGTTCTTTGTTAGTGGGAATTAATGAGGCCAGGATTCTTTGCTACTTCTCAGGTGATAAATTATTATAAAGTACGTTCAAGATTTCCTGGCCTATGTGTAATGAAAGCCTGAGTGAGCTCCAACTGGTAAGATATTTTGAGTTCTTCACACAAAAGTAATTTATAGACAAGCTCCAACTTTCACATTGCTCTTTTATTCATTGTTAAATTGGTGTTTTAAACCTTGAAAAATATAAATGGCATTTAGCTTTCTAGGCTGGCCTGTTTAATCCATAACACAGCTGAAACACTATACAGTTGTCATGAATATGATGGAAAATAATATTTTTGCAAATGAATAACGTAGTATTTCACTTAAGGACTCCCTCTATCTTGAACCACTTTTGAAAGGAGGGCCTTTAGCAGTTGCAGCCAGAACATAAACTCATTTATACTAAAGTATAAAAGAAGGATGTCCGATGAATCTTTACTCTGGAAAGTGAGAAATGAGAAAGAAAGAAGAGGTCACTGGATATCCGCATTGCAGTCCAAGAGGAGCAGCAGAGAGAGCAGTGGGGTTTAAAGTTCCTAAGGGCATGTTTGTATGCAGGCCTTATTAAACGTTGTTACCTGACAAACGGAGCTGCAGAAGGAGGTCCAGAGCTGATAGGAGAGGGGGCTAGTGGGGGAGGGGAAGGCTCTAGGGCTTCTCCAGTTTTCTCAGGACAGAGCTTGTTAGCAGTGTGCCTTCTGGCTCAAAACGGATGGGCTGGAGCTGCCCAGCAAAGTATATATGGTCCCTTGCTAGGTCAGCAGTCTCGTGCCCAATGCTTCATGGAGAACCCGGCTTTCCCTTAGGCACAGGCTGGCCCAAAGCATCTCCCCCTCTTTGTCCAGGGTGTCCCATCCTGTTCTCGTTAAGGTTGGAAACTGGAGCTGTCAGAATAAGGAGTATGCAGTAAGAACCCTCACCATCTCCCATGCTCTTATGAAATTTAATTCCCATTACTCTCCTTGCTGCTTTTCTTTATCAAGATTCCAGACTTGAGAATTCATTTGCTCCTCCCTGGGTAGATATCTGTCTATGTCTCTCTCTCTCTCTCACCCCCTCAGTGCCTTCTGCCACCCTACGTGTTGTGTCTACTGAAGCCACTCACTGACCATTGAGAATGCTCAATGAAATCCTGAGCACTGTGTCACTTAAATTGTGCCCGGGGAAATCTGACACGGTCTGTGTTTCTCATTGATTTCAGAAATTAAGATTCAGTAATATAATGTAATTCATTATTATGTAATAATAGCCTATTATGGATTGCAGTTTTTCATCGACTAACTTGTTTTTACTTATTAGTGTTCATTTAAATCTTAGCTTATAATACATTCAATACTAGAAACACTAAAGCCATTTTAGTTCAAATATCAGCAATTAAGAATTTTTCATCAATTTAGACAAGACTTGCCTCTTTCCTCCTCCTCCAAAAACATTCAGATAAGTGAGGGTTTCCTACATTTAAGGCAATGATTGAATAGAGCCCAACTGGGGAATAATTAAGTTTTGAACCAGAAGCACCAAACTGAAATGAGTTATATTAATTTCAAAATCGAACTCTTTGAGGGCCCTTTGATAGAACCAGAACTTCTGTAAATAAGCGCCTAGTGAATCAGTTCAATCAGGAGTGGACCCATATCTGGAACTGCAACATGAAGATAGTTTCCAAACCAAGCTGCTATTTCATTAGGCATGTGCCCCTGATTTACATTTTCTGGGTTTAGTAAGTTTAATTCAAATTTATTTGCTCCTAAATGAATTTTTACTACCAGAAAGCCCTTGTATGGAAATAACCTTCTATCATTATGTGGTTTGCCTGCCCCAGAGGGTGAGACGGCCTTGGAATTAGAACCCTGGCCAAGGGTTGGAGGTGACGGCAGAGTTACGGTTCAAGGCTACCAGCTCAGTTGAGACCGGAGCAGCGAAGGACATCCTGAGGCAGGAAGGTCCTCACGTTTGTGCCTTTGTCCTTTATGACTAAATATCCAGACCTGGAAGTTCAGCTGAAAACATCTCTCAAAGGCATCAGGAACTGATTACCTGGAGTGCTGCCTGCCCTGCTCCCTCCCTGCTCAGCCCTCTCCCGGCTTGCTTCTGCCTCCCACAGGAGACCTGGCTTCTGAGGAGGCTGCTGATGTGTGCGCCCAGAGAATTCCTTGTCTCTGTTGAACCAGAAGCCTTCCCTCTGAGACTATTTAAATGTGTTCCTCGGGCCTAAAGATGACTCACCCTCTAACAATTAATTACAGCTCCATATATTGTAGGCACTGCATGTATGTGGGGGTGTAATCTTAGTGTTGCGCAATATTAATGAGGTGCTCCACATTACCCAGTTGTGAAGGCTTCAGTTTTAAAAAACAGAAACTGAACCAGGTTTGGAGAAAAAGGCAAGTGCATACAGTGTCTTTGATATAAAATCATTTTATTTTCTACACTGTGGCTTACAGGTTCCACTAGGGTGAGGCAGGTAGAGGTGGGGTGGGGTGGGAGGGTCAGAAAGGGGATCCTGGTTATTAAAGGAAAAGGTCAAGGAAATTGTCCACTAAGCATTGTTACCCAGTAGTCACTGTGGCCAGCATTCATTTGTGACAGGGCCCTCAAGGGTTAACACCAAGAGAGGGATATATTTATCTTATGTGATTTTTAGTTTTTAAGGTGAGGGATGTATTTCGATATACTCTTAAGTTTTTGTTTTTTTTTTTTTAATAATGTTTTATTGTGTTTGGTGAAAATTTACACAGCAAATTAGGTTCCCATTTGACAATTTCTACACAAGTTCAGTGACATTAGTTACATTTTTCACAGCGTTAGCATTCTCATTAATTGCGTTCTGGTTGTTGTGTTTCCAGTACTCTAGCTTCTCATCTTTGTCTTCTCATCTTTGCTTTAGGGTAATTGTTGAGGTTTCGGTCTCATATAGATGGTACTCTTAGTTCTTCTTAATCATATATTGTTGGCCTGTTATCCGAAACGGAGTCCCTGGGTGGTACAAACAGTTAACACGCTTGCCTGCTAACCTAAAAGTTGGAGGTTTGAGTCTACTCAGAGGTACCTCAGAAAAAAGGCCTGGTGATATACTTCTGAAAAATAAGTCATTGAAAACCCTGTGGAGCACAGTTCTACTCTGGTACACATGGGGTCACCATGAGTTGGAATCGATTTGACGGCAACTGGTTTGGTTTTGGTTATCTAAAAATCTTGTGAGGACTTTTCTTAAAGCAAATATTTTAGCATTTGTAAGTTAAGTATTGGCTGCATAAAATTGTCTCTCCTGATACTTGTTGCAAGTTTGTCCCCTTTAAGCTTCAACAAGTGACTCCTAGTTGTTGTATCACTCTGTCATATCCATTATACCATGATGGACCTTTAGGCATGAATCTTCCTAATCTCTGTCTTTTTGCCTTCACCATCTCCTGACCTCCCGTACCCTCTCAGCCCCCAATTATACTTCAGCTATATTAACTTTCTTTTGGTACCAGGAGGAGGCCAAGCATGTTCCACCCTCAGGGGCTTTACACTTACTATTCCCTCTGCCTGGTCTGTTCTTCCCACAGATTTTGTACATCATTCTTCTTCTCTTTTATTAGGTTTCAGTGCAGTTGTTACTGCCACAGAGAGGCCTTCTCCAACGATTTACCTTAAGTGGCACCATCCTCCTTGTTCATCATTCCCAGGAGTCATTTGATATCCAATTATTCTATTTTATTTATTTTTTTCCCACACATCTTATTGTTATCTGAAGCGATCTCATTTATTTATTTGTTTTCTGCCTCCCACTAGAATGTTCTCTCTGTTCTCTGCTGTGTCCGTAGCACTGAGAGCAATGCCTACATACGATGTATACTGAACAAGTACTTATTGTAAGGATGGATTAGTGAATGGATCCTGGATTCCTTTTTTTTTTTTTTAGTCCAGGTAACATTAAACATTCAAGAACTTCACTGTATCGGTGTATCCATCAGGAAGATAAGTAATGTGTATAAAACTTACTGTGAACACTTTCATTCAGTACTATTATGGGGCTTACCTTAATCTGTTGTTGTTGGTTGCCGTCGAGTCGATGCCAACTCATGGTGACCCCATGTGTGTAGAGTAGAACTGTTCCATAGGGTTTTTAAGGATGTGACCTTTAGGAAGCAGATCATTAGTCCTGTCTTCTGAGGTGATTCTGTGGTTATAGGAACTTTAAAGATTATGTTGTTGGTTGCAGTTGAGTCGATTCAGACTCATGGTGATCCCACGTGTGCAGAGTAGTGCTGCTCCATAGGGTTTTCAAAAGCAGAACACCAGGCCTATCTTTCAAGGTGTCTCTGGGTGGGTTCAAACTGCTAACCTTTTGGTTAGTAGTTCAGTGATTAACCATTTGTGCCACTTAGGGACTCCTTTACCCTAATCTATAACAGGTAGATCCTTCAACAGATATTTATAGAGTGCCTACTAGTTGTCAGGCACTGAGCTAGATCAGCTGTTCTCAACCTGGGGATGGTGTTGCCCCCCAGGGACAATTGTCAGTGTCTGGAGACATTTTTAGTTCTCACAGCGAGGAGGGGGCTGCTATTGACATCTAGTGAGTAGAGGCCAGGACTGCTGCAAAACATCCTACCACATGCAGGCCAGCCTCATCCACAACAAAGGATTATATGGCACAAAATGTCAATAGTGTGAGGTTGAGAAGCCCTGCTGTTGAGTCTAGGGATATAATGTGAACAAGAGGGGCAAGGTCCTGCTGTCATGTGGGGGGAAGACAGACAATAAACATACAAGATAAATCGTAATAATGATAAGGGCTGAGAAGGAAATGAGATAGGGTGACGTGAGAGTTACTTAGATTGAGTGGTCAGGGAAGGCTTTCTAAGGAGGTGCCATATGAACTGGGACCCAAAAGATGAACTGGAGCCAGCCATGGCAATCTGGCAGGTCCTACTCAGAGGAGAGAGCAGTAAATGCTAGTGAGGGGTGTGGTCTGGGTGCAGGGGGTGACTTCCCAAAGGCTCTGAGGTTTAGGTGGCTTAAGAGAAGGCCAGTCATTCTGAGGCTTAAGTGGTACCTTTATCCAATAAAGGTAGTCTAGAAATCTGCTTGAAAATCGTAAGATTATTTTTTGCAGTATCTCATTCTTTGGGCAGAGCCAAGCTTCCTAACCTTTTCTTTTTTCAGACTTCAGTGAAGTTCCTTAAGAGTTGGTGGTTTAGCTGTCTGAAACTTGCCACCAAGATTACCCTGTCTTCCTCTGTCTCAACATTTGGATTCTTACAGCTTCAGTTCTCCACTCAGTGCACGCAGAATCACATACATTGTTATAGGATGGGATATAACAATAAAGAAAGAAGTCAGGGCAAAGAGAAGGTAAGGGACTTTCCCCCAGAACACATAGCCACATTTGAATTTTCAATCATTGAACCTGAAAGATAATTTCTGTTTCTTTAATAATAGTTTGGTATTCTTATCTGTAGGTTATTCTTGTTGTTAGGTGCCATCAAGTTGATTCTGACTCACAGCAATCCCATGTGACAAAGTAGAACTGCCCCATTGGGTTTTCTTGGCTGTAATCTTTATAGACACAGATCACCAGGTCTGTCTACCATAGAGCTGCTGGGTGGGTTTGAACTGCCAGCCTTTCAGACAAGTTCTTAACCATTATGCCACCAGGGCTCCTGTTAGGTTATAAACAAAAACCAAAAACCCATTGCCTTTGAGTCAGTTCCAACTCATAGCGACCCTACAGGACAAAGTAGAACTGCCCCATGAGGTTTCCAATGCTGTAATCTTTACGGAAGCAAACTGCTGCATCTTTCTCCCACAGAGAGGCTGGTAGGTTAAAACCGCCAACCTTTCCGTTAGTAGCTGAGCGCTTAGCCATTGCACCATCTGGGCTCCCTGTTAGGTTGTCAAAAAGAAAAAAACTAAACCCATTGCCAATGAGTCAATTCCAACTCACAGTGACCCTATAGGACAGAGTAGAACTGCCCCATAGGGTTTCCAAGGAGCAGCTGGTGGATTTGAACAACTGACCTGTTGGTTAGCAGCTGAACACTTAACCCAGTGTGCCACGAGGGCTCCTGTTAGGTTATGAGGCTCCTAAAGTGTAGCATACTTTAATACCATCGTGATGCAAATCCAGTAATTCCTGTTTTCCATTGACCAGTGTAGGAGTGCCCTGTGCATAGTTTACAGAGTCCCAGAAATTCCACTTCTTTCTCTGTGTTCTCCCAGATTGAACAGAGGACTGTGAATGTCTTGCCCTACGTCTTTGCTGCCAATCTTAGAAATGCCAGAGGATTAAGATTTTCTTTCTATAGTTCTAGGATGTACTTCATCTTGATGTCAGTGTAGCATTTTTTACTACTTGTGGGTCCATTTGGTTGTTTTTGGCTACAAGAGTCCTAACAACCCTAATGACAAGCTGTTGTCTCAGATATCAAGAAGTCCTGAGGGAGGGGATGCCAGGGCTGGATAATTCAGCAACTCAGTTATATTAGCAAGGGCCCTAGGCCTTTCCGTCTTTTTGCTCTGCCAGTTCAGAGACCAGTATCAGTTGCTGTCAAGTTGATTCCTCCTACTGGTGACATGTGTGTCAAAGTAGAACTGTGCTCCGTAGGGATTTCGTGGCTGATTTTTTGGAAGTAGATCGCCAGGCCCTTCTTCTGAGGTGCCTCTGAGTGGACTTGAACTGCCAACCTTTTGGTTAGCAGCCCATCACGTTAACCATTTGCACCAACTCACAATCACAAAATGACAGTAACAGTTTCAGCCATCACAGGTAGAAGCAGCAATGTTCAAGGGAATAGGAGGGGCATCTTTTCCTTGAGTGTCTCTTAAGTGTGAAGAAACTTTTCCCAGAAGCCTCTAACAAACTGTCCCCATATTTCGTTGGTCAGGAGTTGGTCTAATGTCTCTTTAGCAAGAAGAGTGGGATTGTCTTGATTGGCTTAGACAAATTAGGATTTACCCCTATCACTGGGAAAGGGTGGACACCTAAACAAAATTTGGGCCCTACCAGCAAGGGAAAAAGGGGAACTGCTTCTGGATAGGCAACGATTCCAATTTTATCATTAGTCTTCCTGGCAGGGACTCAGAGACCGTTGACCATATTTCTCTAGCCCTTCATCATGTGTAAAAATATGTGATTTTTTTTCCTTTTAAGTGATAATGATTTAAAAAATGATAGTGATGATGATCTTAGGTCTCTGTTTCCCTTGCCTGAGGTGCTTTTGCTAAATTGGGTTGACGTACAGGATCTTAGAGTTGGAAGGCCTTAAAGAGCATCCAGTTCAATTTCCTCATTTTACGGATGGGCAAACCGAGGCTCAAGATGCTAAGTCACTTGCCTCATGTGACACAACTAGTTTAGCCGAAGCGTGCCTTTGGTGCCCAAAGCTCTCATTTTGTGTCTCTTTTCTACTTTCATGATGCTCAGTCCCCTTTCCCTACAGGTAATCGATGCTATTGTGCACTTTTTAGTTTTTATCTCAGTTAAAACCTACACAAGGGCTAAATAGCAGTCATTTATAGCTCAGCATGAATATTAGATAATTCATATTTTATATCTTCTCTTGACTCATTTAAAGACATTTCAAGCATTTATTAACAGCTATGGAAAGTATTTGGGAGGGCAAGGGGCCATTAATTCTCTTCTTCTTCAGAATCATACCATCTGGGTGGTACCTCTTCTGCCTTCTTCCTTCTCTGAGCAGGCCCTGCCAGAACCATCTCAGCAGCCACCGCAGAGACGAGAAAGGGCCTTGCTTCACATAGGAAAAAGCATCCTGCCTGACACCATGCTTTGACCTTTTATTTAATTTAAAACGTTTTGTGAGCAAATTCTGAGCTCTGTTGTCTTCTCCCACGTAAGCAGAAGGTGAGATAAAGCTCATGGATAAAGGGCCCTGGGCCCTCAGCCTGCTACAAGTCCCACAGATGAAGGTGTGTGGACCAAGGCCCCCAAACCCCCCAATCAAGACAGATCTCTCTTTTCTATGAAGAGATGCTTTGCTTCTGGAAACCCCAGTGCATAATAGAAATCTAGCAAGTAACTATTTGTACCTCCCAAGTTTTCTTTTTTCTGTGCAAATGGAATCATAATGGGAATCCTATTAAAGTTCCCTTGAAGGTGACTCGAGTTCCACACTGAGTTGTAGCCACTCATATATTCTCCAAAGTAAAGCATATGTAGTCTTTCCCGTAAATGGAAGTTGTTCCTAACTATTCACACCATTAGGTCAGGGGAGCAACAGGCTAGTACCAAGAAGATGGTGTAGGATATTATGTCTGCCTGCCCTGTGTCTTTGTGCTGTCCTCTCCCAATGCTGCCATATGCAGCAGCTCCAGACACTTGTCTTCTTCCTGTTACAGTGTTTCTCACTTGGGATGCCATTGGCATTTTGGCTGGGACCTTTCTTTGTTAGGGGCTGTCCCATCCACTGAAGGATGTTTATAATCCTTTGCCCTCATCCCCTCACTCCAGGTACTGTGACAACCCAAAGTGCCCCCCCACATTTCTAACTGCCTCCTAGGGGAACATACTGATCCCAGTTGAGAACTTCTGTTAGATATAGAATTAATTAAGAGTCAGAATTCTGGGGCCTGACTTGGTCTTGGTCTTATGTCTAAGCCTGTCCCTTTACTTCCACTGATCCTCTGTTTTGGGGACTGTTTTCTGAATCTAGAGAAAGTACATGCTGAAGGACACTTCTCCTGTCTATTTACCCAGACTCCAG
This sequence comes from Trichechus manatus latirostris, assembly GCF_000243295.1. Classification (NCBI taxonomy): domain Eukaryota; kingdom Metazoa; phylum Chordata; class Mammalia; order Sirenia; family Trichechidae; genus Trichechus; species Trichechus manatus. Next base: position 5,382,163 of record NW_004444017.1, read on the forward strand.
AATTTTATGGCTTCACTCAGCAAATAAGTGAAATGAACATTGATTCATTAACTTTCCCGCTCTCTTCTCTTCTCTCCTCACACCCATGGTCCTCTCACCCATGCGTTCTGGATATATTTTCACACCAGAGAGCTTGCTAAACAGCCCAAAGGGGTAGAAAGGGGTGTTGTCACCTAAAGGATCTTCATTGTAGGTCTCCTTCTTGCCAAATCTCTGGGCCTAGAGCTCCAGGCTCAGTTCTTCAATGCGCGGGCCATGCATGACGTCTGCAGAGCCACCACTTCAAAGGGGGAAGCAGGGGTTAGGGAGGCTTGGCAGTTTCTTGGACATCACACAGTGCTTGCAGAACAGCAATCTGATGAGTTATGAATGAATCAGAAACAGATGAGTTACATTTCTCTCAGAATGCGTATTTAAAACTTCACACACACTCCTGCTCTAAAGAACATTGATCCCTTCCCAGGGGAGAGGGATCTTGCCCACATGTTGTGTTGGAGGATTTGCAAAGCCAGCATGCTTTTCCAACCCACAACACCCAAGTTCTCTTTATTCCCTTTTTCTGGCTGTCGCCTTTCCTAGAAGGAGGTCATCCATTTGGGCCCTTTGAGGGCTGGGTGAAACCAGGTGACAGAATTCCGCACATAACACCAAAACATCAGGAGATGATATTTTAGGCACTTGAAATCCTAATATGATAGTTTATATGATGGTTATATGATATAATCTAATAGACATTATACTGTATTTTGGTTACATTTTAGGAAATTGGTATGAGGTTTCCGTGTGACATACAATGCATCATAATGTTTGTTATTTAAAGTAATGGCAGGTAGGTTAGCATTTCCCACAAGACATCCAACATTTGCGAATAGATTACTGACATGTGCTATATTACACCTAGTCCCTGTCTATGCATGGTCTGGTTGGGGTGACAAGACAAACAGTAAGAATTGAACTTTCACATAAGGAACATAACAAACATCACAAGGTAGTGTAAGTCAGATTTTGTGCGCAGTACAGTCTATTTGTACTATGGAAATTAAGAAGAGAAGAATTACTGTGGGGAGAGGGTACAGAGAGGCTTCATGGAGGAGACCAAACTCAGCTAGACTTTTAGGACAGCAGGGCCAGGATAGGAGGGAAAGGATCTTTTTGACCCTGGCTATTTGAATTTCAGACTTTAGATGTTTCTTACGATGTTGTCATTGTGCGCTGTTGAGTTGATTCCAACTCATAGCGCCCCTATAGGACAGAATAGAACTGCCCCACAGGGTTTCCTAGGCTGTAATCTTTACAAGAGCAGATAATCAGGTCTTTTCTTTCAAGGAGCTGCTGGTGGGTTTAAACTGCCGACCTTTTGGTTAGCAGCTGAGTGCTTAACTATTGTACCACCAGGATTCCTTTTCCTACAATGAACATTTCTTAAATACTTATAGTGCACAAGGTACTGTGCTAAGTACAGAATAAGCCAAGCTACATAAAATATAGTATAATGCCTACCCCGAATTTCTAAAAGGAGTAAGAAGACATGTACGTTAAAAACAAACAAACAAACAAAAAAACCAACCAAACAAATCGTAATTCAAGGTGGAAAATTATAGGATGCTAAAGAGAGGGACAGCTAGATGAAGCACCGTTCAGGAGAGGGGAGATGATGTGTGTATCTAAGAGGTTGCCATGGCTTTAGCTAGGAGAATTCTCTTAGCTGAGAGGGTGTCATGGATTGAATTGTGTCCCCCCAAAAATGTGTGTAGCAACTTGGCTGGGTCATGAATCCTAGTATTGTATGATTGTGTTATCTGATGTGATGTCCTTCTGTGTTGTGAACTCTACCACTATGATGAGATTATATGTGATCTCCTCGTGTTGTAAATTCTATCACTGTGGTGAGGTTATACTGATAAGGTTGACAAGATCAGTGTCTTAATGCAATCTCTTTCGAGATATAAAAGAGAGAAGTGGGCAGAGACACATGGGAACCTCACACCACCAAGAAAGCAGTGCTGGGAGCACAGGGCATCTTTTGGACCTGAGGTTCCTGCGCTGAGGTACTCCCAGACCAAGGAAAGACTGAGGTATCACAAAGACATTTCTCCAGAGCCGACAGAGAGAGAGAGCCTTTTCCTGGAGCTGATGCCCTGAATTTGGACTTGTAGCCTACTGGACTGTGAAGACAATAAATTTCTCTGTGTTAAAACCATCCACTTGTGGCATTTCTGTTGGAACAGCACTAGATGACTGAGACAGAGGGTCTTAAAGCAAGGCCTTGACTGGGGCCGCACATGTTATAAGCAACTGCTATTGCAGCCTCTGTCAGAATGGATGCCGCTGGCCATGAGACCTGGCACAGGGTTCTGGAGCCCTTGGTTCTACCAGCATAAACCCTCTATTTGCTGCACTGGGGGAAAGTCCAGGGGCCTGGGGAAAGGGGCCAGGGTGGTGGGTGGCATTTGGGAGATTTAGGGCAATGGCTGTTTACCAGCCAATACCAAAGTATTTTAATATTTAATGATCAGTGTATCCTTACTGTACACAGTAGCTGAAGATCAGTCCAAATTAGAACCCCAGGGGTGGGTAAGACAATGAAGCTGGGGGGCAGGTTCCTCCTGCCCCTTGCCTTGGCCCAGAAAATGTATTTCACTTCATAACAAATACTTATTTTTCTATGAGTTTGTTCTACCTGGCTAAACCACAGGGCCTGAGTACCCCACATAGAATTAAGGAGAAAGCTGTTAACTTTTCCAACCACTCTGGTTATACTAGTCATTCTAATTCAAGTGTCCCCACTGGCCTGGCACCCTGCCCCAGGCCCCTGGACATCCCCAACCCCCTTGAATCCAGCAAGTAGAAGGTTTGTGCCTGGCAGAGCCAAAAGCTCCAGAACCCTGCACCATGTCTCCTGGCCGGCGGCCTCCATTCTGTTGGATGAATGCTGGGGGGCAGCACCAGGTATTAAATCTTTGAACTGTCACCCTCCTGGTTCTCATGCTTTCTACTTCCCCCTACTAATAAGAAGCAACACATCATATTGTGCCTCACTGAAGTCTTGGTTTTGGATGAGGTATATGATTAGTCTTAGTTTTCATAAAAATAATAATCAAACACCTTTGAAAAAATTTTTTAAAGGAAAATAAGCATAAAATGTAGCATTATATCAAAAACAAAATTTTTTTATGAATACACTCTGTTAATCAGTATGATTTGAAATAAATCAAAGTAAAACAAATACCAGCAATCCTTATGAACAACAACAACAACAAACCCAAACCAACAGTTGGCAGTGGTGTGTCTGATGATTGTAATAATAAGAAATTCAAGGGGAGGAGTCATCATGTGCTTGATATTTGATGGCTCTCAGAAGACAAATGGTGTTCCATCTGTGTGTGTGTGTGTGTGTGTGTGTGTGTGTGTGTGTGTGTGTGTGTGTGTGTGTATGAGAGAGAGAGAAGGATAAAGAAAG